>NW_016160646.1:22625-61478 GCF_001687245.7 Rhagoletis zephyria | reverse complement strand
AAAAAAAAAAAAAAAACGGTACGGTTTTTCCATCTTAATCTTTCAGAAGAATATTAAAGTTTATGTACGTGAGTTGCATCCATTTAAAAATAGCTCACAAAATTTTTGTTTTTATTAATAAATTAAACTAATTTTTAAACAATGTTTCCCTAAAGTCAAATTTGTGAAAGTTTAAGCTTGAAAGCTCCGCATATAAATAATTAAACATTGCATGAATGGAATCAAAATAATGTGAGTTTTGGAGGTATGTATATATTTTCAAATCGGTTTAGCTGCCTTAAATCTTAATATTTTCCGAAATATTTTGGCGGAAATGCTAAATATGAATATTAATAAATTTTATAACTCCGGTAAAAAATGTNATACATATACATTTCCATTATGGTGCATCACTCTCCATACAAAAAAAAAAAAAAAACGGTACGGTTTTTCCATCTTAATTATAAAATTGATTATATTTTAACACTTTCAGAAGAATATTAAAGTTTATGTACGTGAGTTGCATCCATTTAAAAATGGCTCGCAAAATTTTCTTTTTATTAATAAATTAAACTAATTTTTAAACAATGTTTCCCTAAAGTCAAATTTGTGAAAGTTTAAGCTTAAAAGCTCCGCATATAAATAATTAAAAATTGCATGAATGGAATCAAAATAATGTGAGTTTTGGAGGTATGTATATATTTTCAAATCGGTTTAGCTGCCTTAAATCATAATATTTTCCGAAATATTTTGGCGGAAGTGTTAAATATAAATATTAATAAATTTTATAACTCCGGTAAAAAATGCGAAACTTTTTTTGGTGATGCAGCTTAATAAGCATACCAACATAAATACGTGCATGTGTTAATTAAAGATTTCAACTTGTAAATGCATATGTATGTACGTAAATATATGGACCAATTTTACTTTGGTGACTTTGTCGCCGATTTATAGATTTTAACCCATTACGTGTGTCTACCTACGTCCAGCCATCTTCACAGCAAACAGGTTGCACAGCTAACAATACAATAAATACATGCATATGTATGTACTATAAGAAAGACAAAAAGCAAATAAACACTTGTTGAATGTAGGGGGCTTAGTAATTATCTACGTATTAAAGCTTTTTTGTTTGCATCTTTCTAAAATCAATTGCTATACAACAAATCAATTAAAGAGTACAGGAATTTGTCTCGAACGCTGATATTAACTTGATTACACTTTACGAAATTGGAAATATGTATGTATGTATGTAAATAGTTGCGTTGTAAATATGGGTTCGGCGAGAAAATATCAAAGATCAGGCGCATACAAACGTGTATGATGGTANACATAAATACGTGCATGTGTTAATTAAAGATTTCAACTTGTAAATGCATATGTATGTACGTAAATATATGGACCAATTTTACTTTGGTGACTTTGTCGCCGATTTATAGATTTTAACCCATTACGTGTGTCTACCTACGTCCAGCCATCTTCACAGCAAACAGGTTGCACAGCTAACAATACAATAAATACATGCATACATATGTACTATAAGAAAGACAAAAAGCAAATAAACACTTGTTGAATGTAGGGGGCTTAGTAATTATCTAAGTATTAAAGCTTTTTTGTTTGCATCTTTCTAAAATCAATTGCTATACAAGAAATCAATTAAAGAGTACAGGAATTTGTCTCGAACGCTGATATTAACTCGATTACACTTTACGAAATTGGAAATATGTATGTATGTATGTAAATAGTTGCGTTGTAAATTTGGGTTCGGCGAGAAAATATCAAAGATCAGGCGCATACAAACGTGTATGATGGTATGTGTGTGTGTGTGTGTGTGTGTGTGTGTGTAAATCTCTTATGCATATACCCAGAAACATACATATGTACTAGGGTGATTGACTCAGTTTTTCCAAACCGGTTTCAACCATTTTTTTTTTAATATTTTTAGGCGGTTTTTTGAAATTCTGATTTTCCAAATACCGGGTTTTTACCTAGTTCTTTTATTTACCAGAATCTAAAAATTCCAAATACCTATTCATTTTATTAAAACTGCAAGCATTTATTAATAAAAGGAAAACCAAACGAAAATCTTTCACATTTTTTTTATTGTAGCAGCTTTCTAAACTCGGTCTTAATCAATGCATCGACTACATTTTGTCTTGATTCTCATCTCATCTTGCTCAGGAAAATGCCAGACCCGACGGGTTTGGGCCGTAGGAAGACGGATGTTAGATTAGCTAATGTGAGTGGACATGTGAAGAAATGACTGTGTGACTACACAGAATTTGATTGGGACAATTTGTTTATTGTGCGCCAAACCGGTTTATCAGATTTTTTTCGTACTTTGAAAATGGGGAACCGATTTTTTTCAAATTGCCTTTTTCGAATAACTCGAAAACCGGTTTTCGGAAAAGATTAATAATCGAATATGTACTATGTATATTAGACAGTTTCGAAAAAAAAAAGTTTTCTGATCTCCGATAAGCCGTGAGATTTCGTATATTTGATACAAAAGAAGGCGCCTGCCCTAAGATGGGCTTGCAAAACTTAAATTTAGAGGTCGCTACAAGCGCACAGTGGTCGGAAAAGCTATGTATTACGCGAAAAATCAGAAGGGCTGTTACGATTATAATAAAATTGCAGTATCGCAGTATTTTTGTTATGCTAAATCAGAATATGCCATAAAATTCAAATGTCAAATCAACTGCCAATTTCTCTAAAAATAAGAAAATCCCTTTGAAAATACACTGATTAAGTTGTAAGCACGTCAGTCAAAAATTTTATATCAAATTTGGATTTTTGAAAGTAGTTATAAATTATATGGTGCTAAATATATATTTAGTATGAACTGCTTTAATCCTTAATGATTTAATACACTTTATGTAATTTGGAACAACTGCTAAAGTTGGTCTAGTGAAATAAAAATGGCCGCCACTCTTTTTGGCGTCAGTACACGTGGCTTTTCTTTCAGCAGATCCTTGAAGGACCCTTTGCATTACTTTTTGGTAAAGAAATGAGGATCCTACTCAGCCCCACTCATTAGTTATACCTTTTCAAAAAAAAAAATTAAAAATAAGCCGTCCTATTAAGGTATTGATAATTTAGCAACAAATTTTTATTATGTAATATTTCATATTTAATCATCATTTTCCATGTTTAAGAAGTAACACCAAACCAGAAGTCATTGTTATAAATGCAAGTTTCCATAAAAAAAATTGTTAATAAAGTTATCAATAAATAACTGTTAGAACGCGCCACATCGAAATCGTTGAGTTAACGGATTCAACGGCTTGCTCAGCAGATATATTGAAACTACTAATCAGTTTTGAGCTAATTGGACTCTACGAATAGCTTTGTTCCAGTTAATATAATAGTTTCAAAATATGCTTTATGCCTCTCCGACCACTGTCACCAATTTCACCAATTTCGACCTCTAAATTTAAGTTTTTCAAGCCCATCTTCGGAACTGGCGCCTTCTTTTGTATCAAACATACGAAATCTCACGGCTTATCGGAGATCCGAAACTTTTTTTTTTTCTAAACCGTCTAATGTACATACATACTTACATATATTCGTACACGTTGATATAAGCGCCGCTTCACGCCGACGTAAATTACCGCACCAACACCTCAAACAGGTGTAGCTGGCTAAGTCGTTGGCATTCACCAAGTTTCATTCACCTTTTGCTAATCAATATAAGTCGTCATATGAAATTCAAATACAAATATGCAAAATTGAGAAAATAAAAATAAAAATAAAAATAAAGACATAAAAAAAAAATAACAGACAAAAATGCGCTGCAACGAAAACGCAACTCGATTTGCATACTTATATGTATGTATATGTATTTATATAAAATTTAGTAAAAAGCTTTGAAAACGTAAATGATTTTTATGAGTTATTTACAGTATAACGGATGTTTTTTAAGGGGATGGGAACTTTAAATAAAAAGATAATTTTGTTTTTTTTCATGGAATTATTTTAATTTGGAAATTTATTGCATACCATTAATGTTCAAAATATGATTTCGGTCATACATATTCCCACCTTTGGCTGTCATCTAATATATCTATATCTATAACTCGTTCAATATTGGCTTCCAGGGCGTCATTTGTTGCTGGTTTGTTAGCGTACGCCAGAAAATAATTCAGTGGTCTTAAGTCATATGATCTAGCTGTTGGTTTGCTGACGAAAACATTCAGCCAAAAATGGGCCAATTAAGTATTACGATCATTGGTTGCACGTGATTTTCTATGACCCATTTTCAAAATAGTAATTTGAAATGGTAAACTATAATGAATAAGAATGGCTAGCCATCACAGCTCACAGTTGCTTTAATAGTTATTCCTATCGGAAGTTCTATCAGTAAAAAAAACCCGTAGTGTGCACATATATTTATTTATATGACAAAAAATTAGTTTTTTTGTTTTCGGATTACGAGGATGCCTTAATTTTTCTTGCGTCACGTCGAATTACTTTTTTATCGGGCTTTGAAGTTTTGCGGTTTTATCCGTAATATTATGTCTATTTTTATGATCATAGGTTTATTGGACAGGTATTTACGGGTACTTTCTTTTTTATATACGGGGTGTCCGTATATGCCTCATACAAAAACAAAGTAGTTTTTATTAATCAAAGTTGTATTTTGAAAAGTTGAAACGGTGAGCTTTTCTCCCTTCGTTCTTCTTCGTTTGACACCCATATTGCAATATTTCTTTTATCTTATTTACTACCTAATCGGCAAAATTTCTTTTTTTTCGTTTAAATTGGAGATCAAACATTAAGATATACTCACACCCAAGAAAACAGGCAGAGAGCCAAAAATACAGACAGTAATCAACAAAATCCACATTAGACATACGATTCTTGAGTTCTATTGCAGCATTCATGAATAAGCTTTGTGCGCAGAGCATGGCTTCCCCTCATATCTCCGCAGGAATTAAAAATCGAACTTTTGAGGGTTATCGTAGCTTGAAAAATTTGCGGTTTTTACGGATACGTGCCATTATTTCAATGATTTGAACGTAAAGTTCCAAGGCTCTAATACAACTGCTCGCGCTTTTTAGGATAAACTGAAAGTTATTGGTAAAGATAAATAAAGCCGACACTGAATTTAGTAGCAGCTTTTTTTTGGCAGAATTGCATTGATAATTATGTAAAAAAGCTGCAACTAACTTTAAAATCAGATTTGGGTTGAGATAAAAAACCAACCAGACCAACCGTTACTGAAGTTTTTTTTTTTTGGAATAAATCGATAAATAAAAATCGACGAATTTTCATCGAGGTTTTCTGAATTCAAGGAATTATCGGAAACACTCAAATTTATTATGTACCCTGATATGACTTCACTTGGAAAACTGAACTTGTTTAAATTTGATTCTGGGTTCTTGGTATTCAATATGGACTAAAAACTTATTCGAAGCAAGGAAATAGTTAAAATGAATTCAACTAGAAATACTATCAGCCAATATGAGCAAAAATGCTAACACTAAAATTTTTGAAATTTGGAATTCAATTCCAGACATATTAGCTGTCTGTAAAAGCTGGCGCTTGCACAAGGGGTACACAGAGGCATAACTTTCTCGTTTTTAATCTTTTTACGATTTAAGTGCCTTTAAGAACGATGATGTCATGACTTCTTTTTGGCACGTCATTGCTACATTGAATAATTCTTTGGAAATAATGGCACGTGTATGTATAAAGGTTCGCCGGCCCTGGTATAAATATTACAAATATCAAAACGAAAAAACTAAGGGGGTGCCCCGTTTTCTATGAAGACATTTTTTCGCCCATACAAAAATTGGACCACTCTAATGTACATCATACATATTTAGCACCCATTAAAAATCACAGCGAGAAACAAATCGAATGTGCACTTTCTTTTTCACGCATTTTAGCTGTTTCTTTCTCTTTAAACGCCACTTCTGGTTCTAATTTATTCATATGCCCAAATTTTCGAGTGCATAAATACATACATACAAAGAAACAAGAAAGCACAGCTGAGAACTTTAATAAATTCGACCACAAAAACTGTGTCAGTAGTTTGTTTTTATTATTTTTTTTACTGCTGCGCCGATATTCCCTTTCCTCGAATGCCAAAGGGAAAGCATAGTCACAGTCGGAGTATATACATATGTACGCACAATCATATATACATGCATATGTATGTATGTATGCAGTTATACATGCATTTATGGATAAGAGTATAGGTACATATATGTACATATGGCCAAGATAAGAAAGATTGTGGTCGAATTCTCGATCACAACGTGTATACAGGCACTAATAAAGATACTCTGTAGGAAAGTTGGCACTTTGGGAATCCGAAGTAATTTTTGTTGTCCTATACATATTTATCCAGCATTTTTCGTCCCTAGGCCATTCGATCAAATGGTTTCATAAATGAATGAAAAACAAGTAAATATGTACACCTGCATACCGAAGTTTTTATACCTGGCACAAACAACGTATTTTCAAAAACGCCAAATTCAGAGATATGGCGTTCTGGAAAAGTTTTCTGAGATAGGGCAAAAAAAAGGTATCTAAGCAAACTCAATGACATTTAAAAGAGAAAACTTTGTACTTTCATATCATATCTGTTGTTTACCAGCAAATACCCGGCGTGCTTCACTGCTCTTTAAACGTATCTTTGTGTTGTTTGATAGCCGTATTGCAATATTTCATTTATTTTATCCATTTAATTGAATAAAATTTTCAAACAGGTGACAACCGTTTTCAAAAATATTTTCGGCATTAAACTTTCCTAAACCTCTTCAGAGTACACCCATATTTCAATATTCAATTTATGTTATCAATTAAATTAAATTAAATCTTCAAACAGGTGGCAACCTTCAACAAAAATATTTTCGACTGCAAGCCTTCTTAAACCGCTTTCTTTTGACAGCCATTTTGCAATATTTACTTCATCGTAGTAATTTACCTAAACTGTAATTATCAAACAAAACTCTTTATTTTTTTCTTTCTACATTTTATTTTACAATAAGGCAATACATCGGTGAAAACTGTATTCAGACAAGAATTCTAAAAATTGTTGATTTGGCTTCTGTTGTTCTAACACAACCCCCTTCCCCATATACAGTTTTCTTTAAAATCTATAATGTACGGGCCTCGGCCTGTTAGAACAGTGTTTTTTTTCACTTTTAGGTTAGATTATCTCAAAAACCTGATGTAATAAAATAATTCTACGGATTCGGAGATTCAGATTCGGCGCACCAAAATCTTCCGGAAATATTTATATACAATATCGAGCCCTAAGCGCCAAAAGGATATAAACGACATTTATTTTTTTTTTTTGATGCATAGATGCATCTCGATATTTAAATGTTTCAATGTTAAAAAAAAATTTTAGATGCATATTTACATTGATGTATTTATCTTTTAATATTTTTTGTCGTTCTCTTTGATGGATAGAACTATCGATACTGTCATCGATGTTACTTACTAGTCTCCCTAATATCATAAAAGTCAATAGCTACTGTATTAGTAGCAAAGGTTAAACTGCAATGCATAACAAAAAAAAATTTCTCCTGAAACTTACCTATCAATACTTTCCATATGGATATTTTAAATTCATCTGATAGTTGCGACACACCCACACATACTCCAATAAACTGCTAAAGAACTACCGTTGCGCTTACCACAAACCACATCTACTCAAGTTAACCACGAAGCCAGATCGTAATGCAGACAACGTAGCGGTATGTTACCGGGTATACGCGAACGATCTCGCTTTCAATCAAGTGGCAGTAGTAAGATCACTTTCATTCACCACATTCACCTAAACGTCCAAACAAAAAAACATTTTCGTTGAACTTCAAGTTTTCTCCTTTCTTCACTCAAAATAAACAAACAATACGAGTACAACGTCCAGCATAAAAAAAATCAAATATCGTAACAAATATGTATATGTATGTACATACATACATACATGCATATACTTGTACATATCGTCGGTTAAAGTACAAAACCGCGTAACTGACATTTGCTCACACAAGCTCTTGGCTCAATCCTAATTCATTCGTCCTGAAATATGTTAGCCAGAAATGCGATTGCTTTACAAAAAAAAAGAAGCACTTTGAAATATGAGTGTTTTTATTCTCTAGAAAATAGTTTATACAACCTCACATATGAGGTTTTGCATTATCTTGATACGCGGTTTTGTACTTTAGATGACGATATAAAGTATACTTATAAACTTTAGCTCACAAAAACAATATGCATTAATACACACATATGTATGTATGTACGCGCATTCATATAATCTCGCAAGTTTGTATAATGCAGCCTGATTGTGTTGACCCATATTTGCCGTTTTCATCCATTCAAGCTCCATCAACTTGTACATTGTACTAAATCAACCATATCTGTATGATAGCGAGGGGAGTGAAGCATTTGAGGGCGATCGCTAATTGTTGATCTTGTTCCAGAACCACTTTTGTCATGTACNCTACATTGTAAATCAACCATATCTGTATGATAGCGAGGGGAGTGAAGCATTTGGGGGCGATCGCTAATTGTTGATCTTGTTCCAGAACCACTTTTGTCATGTACACACACCAGGGTAGCCAACTCATTTTTGGGAATTCCACGATTTTGCCTGAAATTTCGCGAAATTCCTGACCCGTAGATATCTCCTTATACACAAAAAAAAATTGTCTGCATGGATTTTAGTATATTGCTGGTATTTCTGTTTTTATTTTTATTTTTAAATGTAATTCATTTACATATTAATAAACCAGGCCAAACTTGTATAAAGTTAGTTAGCAAATAAAGGGAAAAAAATGTATTTATAATAGTTGCGATCCCGTACGAGTCCGGACTAGTCAGAATCAGTCAGATTTTACTGGAAATCGATCCCGTACTCGGTTCTCTGACTATTGAGAGGACAAAAAAGAGAGTAAATATGGTTCTATCTCTGTCAGAAGTTACCAGTTTTAGTCCGAGAATTTTTTGCTGGTAAATTCTGGTAAATGTGTCAAACGATCAGCTGTAGTGTGTTTGGCAACCAAATTGTAAACAAAAGAAAAGTGCACTCTGCTAATGCATGTTGAAAAGTATTTAATTACTTGTTTAAGGGAATTCTAATGAATTTGAAAGTATTTTTGGTTATTTACATATGGGAGCTGAGTGTGTTTACATACAAAATAAGCAAAAAATTTCAACCAAAATTTAGAGGTTATGTTGAAGTTGACAGAAGTTACCATTTTTTACTAGAAAGCCATCCCGTACTTTTCAATGTTACTCTCTCGCTCTGAGCGAATTTTTATTTTTTGAGAGTTTTACTAGTCCGAGTCCGAGGAATACGGGATTGCTCCTCATGTTAACATACATACAGTGGTCGAAAACATTTTCGTCGCACAAAATTTTTACAAGTGTTCACAATTATTGTTATTTTTCTGTTATTTATTCGTATTACTTTTTATATAAAAATAGTATAATAGTGTGCAAGTTTCAAGTGGCTAAAAATTTTTGTTTCGGAATTTTTTACAACAGGTATTGCGGTTTGCTTGCATATAGAAATAAATTATATTTATTCCTTATATGAAAATTCTAAAAAATCAACGGTAATTTGCATAATTTGCAGTGTTTCATAATCATAAATTTTATTTGCCACTTTTTTAACTCATTATGAAATTAGTGAGGCAAAAAAGAAAATATTCCCACGCAAACTGAGATTCCCCAAAAATAGGGGAATTCCCCACTAGTTGGCTTCCCTGACACACACTCACTCACAAGCCCTCTCCCTCTTTTAATGCACTCACAAATTGTAGTCTTATTATTTACTTTATGCGTATGCATCGCATGCAACTGCCACACGTGACACATATTTATAGCAACACTTCAACATTCTGAAGCTCCTCATGCCTCATACATACATATTTCATCATATCGCACACCGTCTTCAAAAGAGTCACAACTCAAAATTTGGCATTTTTGAAACTATGCGCTAAAAATGTACACAGAGCTTTTATTTACCTTTCAGCAAAATCTGGAGCAAATTTTTGTTATAATTTGTTAAAAAAAAACCTAAGGTAAAGTCGCCCTTGCCAATATGATTAGCATGTACTACGAAATAATTTTTCGCATTTTCTGACGAACGTATTATTTTGAGTTGTGACTCTTTTGAAGACGGTGTGCGATATGTATGTAATATGTCGTCGGCATGCGCTTTGCACTGCCTTTATACATACATACGTGTATAAATATGTACTCAGTGCATGCGCTTTGCACTGCCTTTATACATACATACGTGTATAAATATGTACNGTCGTCGGCATGCGCTTTGCACTGCCTACATACATATGTGCATAAATATGTACTCACCTATAAGCACAAGTGCATCTTCATCAGTATAGATCAGAGAGAACTTTTACTAAATACGAGTACCTAGCTTTAAAAAGCTTCTCCCGCGGGCATGTTTTGGTCGTAACTACAAACAAACATACATATTTACAAATATTGCACGAGTATATCTGAGAACAAATAATTCTTCGCTGTAACTGAAAAAAGAGAAATATTCTCGNTACTAAATACGAGTACCTAGCTTTAAAAAGCTTCTCCCGCGGGCATGTTTTGGTCGTAACTACAAACAAACATACATATTTACAAATATTGCACGAGTATATCTGAGAACAAATAATTCTTCGCTGTAACTGAAAAAAGAGAAATATTCTCGCATATTGTCCACCTGCAGTGTGACCAGATGATCGCAAAAAGCGAAGCTAAATTCGTTTTTAAAAAAGGTTAAAAAAAATGACGCCATGAAAATTGAAGTTTTTCTTTCAGTATATTCATTCTTTAAAAAATCAATAAGTTCCCCGAAACCGATTTTCTGTAAATAACTTTTTAAATCATTCTCATCAAAAACCTATATGCAAAAAAAGGTTTAGTTTAGTACAAAAAAAATTCAAAAATTTTAATATTTTCTACATCAGAGTACATACATACATAAGTAGAATACCGTAGTAAACTAAACCGACTTCATTTCTGATATACAAATTTATGAGTACCGTTAATTTCTCCATGATCCAATGATCGGATAAAAACCAAATTAGTATGGGACCAGCTCGGAGGTACCACCTTTCCGTTAAAAAAAATAAATATAGAAATTAGTTAACGTGGTACAAAGCTAAATATGCGATAACATACATAAAAAAATATCGGTTAAAAATACGGTTTAAACCAAATTTCTTAGTATTATATTTTAAAAAGCTGAGATAGTATTTTCTCAAAGAAATGGCCCTTTACATTGTTAACTCGTTCACATTTCGCTAATGCAATTCACCTATTGTACGATCGTATACCGTATTCACCACTGCAAAACAATTGTTAAATTTTCACAAATGTACGAAATACACGTACGTATTCTCAAAATATAAATCGTATTTAATGGCTTTGACAGCTGTTATCAAAACTTTAAAATTTCTATGGGAATTGCCGTTCACCCGAAATTGTTCCCCTTTCATGATAAAGTTAACCATTTCATTGAACGAAATTTTTCACCGAATTTTCATGATAAGGCTGGTAATATTTCAACGGTAAATAGTAGTTCGGCGGCTGCTGTGGTGTAGTGCCCGCTTCCACTCCTCAGGGCCCGGGTTCAAGCCCTGGTCAAAGCAACATTAAAATATATACAGAAAAAAGGTTTTTTCTTATCAGCGGTCACCCCTCGGCAGGCAATGGCAAACCTCCGAGAGTATTTCTGCCATCAAAAGCAGTTTTAGAAATATTAATGCTTTTTAGTAAGCTTAGGTACTTATTTTTATAATTTCGCACTGGATTTTATTATGAATATTTTAAGTAAATAAGGCCAGAAAAAAGCCACCAAGTCAGAATTTCTGAGGCTATGGCATAAAACTAAAGACTAAATCTAGCTTCAAAATTATTCACCTGGTCACACTATCCACCTGTTGGCAACTTTTGGAGTAGAAACTGAAGCATGGTGTATTAAACATATTAAACAAGGTGGTGTTGGGGCGACAGCTGAGTTTTTCGCCGTGGAGGCCATTACGTCAAAATGATGTGTTTGTTGTGACTCATACCAATGACAGTGTGGCCATCAGCGTATAATTTGTTAGTGTAATTTTTTACTTATATACGGCCAACACCACCTTGTTAAATACCCCTTGAACTGAAGCTTGAGCGCTTTGTTCGTAATGTCGCACTCGAAGAAAGTGAGAATGTCACCAGCAGGAGGAGTTTTGCGTTGTACTTGTTTATATGTAGAAGAACTGATTAACCAACTGAAATACATACATACACAGTTATGTACTTATAAATTTTATCAAGCACTCAATTATTGTGGCAATAAGTATGTACATATTTCACATAAAAAAATTTCATCATATTTGAAACCTGAGGAATATGTACTCACATGATCGTACGCAGGTACGGGCTGGCGACTCCAGAGGGCCTCGCCAACCCCCCGGAACACAAAATTTAACATTAACTGTATGGTTCTAGAGCCATCAGTCAACTACAAGTATGTATGTAAATTTTTTGTCTAAACAATTTTTTTTTTTGTGATTGTTCAAGTCTTCAACATCGCACAGTGGTACAATCCCATACATTTTTTGGAAAAATAGAAGGAGTCAGCTTATAACCTCAATTTTCCGTGTGCAACATTTATGGAGACAAATCAAGAAAAAAACGAAAAATTGGTGAGATTGATTTATTTTAAAGCATACATCCCATTTAAACCTAACCTCAAAAATGTCTTTAAAATGCAATAAAATTGTGCACCGATGCATATACATATAACTCCGAAATTTTGGCCATATGTTTGTAATATTTAGGGAACGGATTTTATCGAAATTGCCTTTTTCTGCTAAAGAGATAGAGTATGTTCGATTAAGAATGTCCACGATTTATCTTCCCCTGATTCCATATATACACATTTAATATTGCCTTTTTTTGCCTTTTTTAAGATATTTGCCTCTTTTTGCCTTTTCTACCTTTAAAAAAGTGATTATAGCATTTACAATTTTTTTTAAGATTAAAAAATATACACATGATCATGCGGCTTATAGAAACGCAGGACCTCTTGCCAAATTGGTGTTGGAAAAATTCAAAGCCGTTTTCTCAGCTAACGTAGGCTTGGAGACAATAAGGGGTGAGGATGAAATTGTAAAGGGCGAGGAAAACGACCTTATTCCTGATAATATGAATGTTTCAAACGTTCCATATTTAATTTGGGCGCCACTTGCATAAACTCACGTCCAGCGCACGTCTAGTACATTCAAGGCTTTTTTCGCGAAAATCTAATAAAAATGCTGCCAGAAAACTTCAAAATGCACCTTGTGGTTCAATGTTACTACAACTATAGAGATTAAAGTTTTGCGAGCTAAATACTCGAAAGGAGAAAATAGTCAAAATTCAGAGTACAAATTTTTGATATAACGAAACTAGTTCATAGATTTTCTCTTTTTACTTGTAAAATAAACATTTATAATTATATTAGTGCCTCCTTTTGCCTGCCTTTTTGTGATTTCTAGTGCGTTTTCCTGCCTATTTCGTTATTTTATTTCCCCTTTTTTATAGGTTTTTGGGTGCTGAAAATCCGTTCCCAGTTAATAATGTTGTGTGTGAACACAAAAAAAGTGAATTATTTTAACACATACCTCCCATGTAAACTTAACCTAAAAAGCCCTTAAAATACCATAAATGAGATTATTATTATATGAGGTTACGTTAAAAGTCGCAAATATGAGCCTATTATTAGTTGCTCCTGTACGCGCTTTCTAGTGAACACGTTGCGCGCATAGGCGGTGAGCGTGCATGGCTCATTGAGAACATATTTTTAATGCAACCTGAATTTTTATAATGCTTAAATTAAAAAAAATAAATTGCCACAGAAAAATATGGCTATTTATAAACCTAATCCGCTATGTAACTCAAAAACATGGAATCTTGATTTATGACGTTATTGCAGAGGATCGTCGATATGTATATTAACACACAGCGCACAGTGGTTCAAAACTGGAATTTAATGTTCACAATTCACTGGAGCCTTCATTTTTCACTAACTTTGATAAATTTTAAAGAGACAGTTGAGTCCGAATTTTGAATTTTTTTTTGTCCCAAGTGCAGAAAAAGTAGCAATTTTGAAGAAAAGCCACTCCCCTGTTCCAGTTAATAAATTTTACATAGTAAAAACGATTTTAAAATAGTTTTACGGTGCCCTCGAAACAAAAAAAGTTTCACAAAAAAAAAATTTTAAATTTTTTATAAAAAATTTTCACCAAAATTAAAAAAAAAATTTTGTTTCTAGAAAAATGTTGGGTATGCAGTTTAATATTTCTTTTCGCTAACATTTCGAGCATATCTGCAAATGCGAAAATAAAAGCGTTTGTTATATTATTAAAAATCAACGCGAACTCTTAGCCACTTTCAACTTGCACTTTCTTGTACTAAAATTTAATGGTCTATAAAACTGCATTCATAAAATTTAAAAACAAAACCAAAAACAAAAACAATAATTTTTATGAAAATTTTTTTATAACATTTCCGATTATTATTTTTTAATTCTTTTTTCGTTTTCAACTAGTTTTTATTATGTAGCATTTAGTAACTGGGACAGTAGAATCTAGTTTCCTCAAAATTGTAACCTTTTCTGCACTTTGCACTGAAAAAAATATTGCAAACAAGCAAAAATTCAAAAATCGCGATCAACTGGTCTCTTGCAAATTTTATTAGTTTTCATTAAAGAAAACTAATCAAATTGAGTGAAAAATGAAGGCTCCAATCAATTGTGAACGCAAAATGCCAATTTTTAATCACTACGCAGCGCCATTATCGCTTGTGGGCGATGATTTTGATTATAAAAATCGAATTAT
Organism: Rhagoletis zephyria; assembly: GCF_001687245.7. Lineage (NCBI taxonomy): Eukaryota > Metazoa > Arthropoda > Insecta > Diptera > Tephritidae > Rhagoletis > Rhagoletis zephyria. The sequence continues at coordinate 46,647 of NW_016160646.1, read as the reverse complement.
TATTGCCGGTTTCACGCTGCTATAAACGTTGCTCGATGACTAAGACATCATTGACAATATAAATGTAATTGCGCATGATTCTGTATACACATGTTTACACCTATGTTTACATTTGTAATCGGTGGAATGTTTTTACTAAGACTTTGTTGAGCACTAAGCAAAACACAACTTCACCACCACAGGAGGTCAATGCATAAATTCATTTATGCTGATTTCTGTAGCAATAAAACTAATTGATTTGGTTGTCGCCAAAGTGTGGCAAATGATATTAAAAACATAGCTGCGTAATATTCGCATTCGAGCTGCTACTCCTAATTACATCACTAATTTTTACTTCACGTAGAATACTCCTATATTGAATACACATACATACAAATATTTGCAATTACAGAAATAAAAACTTTTCCTACAGTACGAGTATAAATTATATTTTTTTTTTAAGTTGTTCAATAAGCTAAACGAACTCCTGGTACTAAACTCCTGGGCTCTCAAATCTTTTCACCACTTTATTTAATTTGGTAGAATTTTATATCTATACATATTTATAATGTGGTACATTATAGATTTTAAAAAGTCTCATGTCACGGTGTTAGTGGTCGAACTCCTCCTAAACGACCCTACCGATCTTTGTGACATTTTTTGTGCATATATGATAGATACAAGAATCGGATGTAAAGTTTATTTCATACCGCTAGGTGCAGGGGGCGTGGCACCTCCCATACAAAGCGAATTTTTCACACTGCATTTCTCATGGTAGAGCACTCGGGCATGGTATGGAGGGAGATATATGAAAACAACCCCATACTCTTAGAGAAAATTGGGGCTATTCTTAGAGGGGTCGTGGAGGCTTGCAAATGTACGGAATCTATTACGTATGTATCTTTGTATGCATATACATACACTTTTGCTTGGTTATTTAAGACGGCAATGGAAATATGCCTTCTGGCAACAACCAAACCGTAATATTAGAAGATAATTGCGTCACTGAAAATCATGAACGTGAACTGTTGGTCAAAATGTTGACACAAAATGTTTCAATTAAAAAAAAACAAATTTTGGGCGGGACGAAGTTCGCCGGGTCTGCTAAAGTAAAGTTAAAGTATTCTCAGTTTTTATTATATAGACGAAAATGCATAATGCCTTGAAAAAAATAAATTTAAAAAAATCAGCGAAAATTTAAGAGTTTTAAAAATTGCATATTATTATACTAAAATTAAATGGGCTTTAAAACTCCACACTCGAACTTTTTAAGAAAATGTTATTAAAATGTTCATAATGTTAGTTAAAACTTTCTGAATTCTTATAAATTTCGTACAAAAGTTTGATACATAGAATTGTATGGTGTTTGTTAAAATATAAGCCATTAACTATCAAAATAATTATGAATAAAATTTTAATCAAAATGAGAATAAGTAAAAAAATGTTAATCCTTATCACACACATACATACATATGTATGAGTACATTTTTTTAAAAGCTTTTTTTTAACTCGCTCTATGTATGTTTTGTACAATCATGTATGTTTTGTGTAGTCAATTTTTATCCAACTGCCGGATGACCTGGAGACTTGAAACTTCACAGTTGGCTCAGAACCCGGTGGCAATGCAATATGAAAGATGAATTAATCCGATAGGTGGCGCAGGAGTCGATAGATATTTGAAAACCCCGTATTTGTAATCCGATTTGGTTCATATTTCGATCGTATATTAATTAGATGAAAAGGAATAACTCCACAAACAATTTCGCGGATAGGTGGCGCAACGTTGAGATATTTGTTAAACCAGTACTTATTTTAAAAATATTGTTTAACATTAACTTATTTATTTTAACACGTAAGAGTATTATGTTCTAAGAAAATACAAGTCCAGAATGGGATGTTTCATACCAAAAATGTCCGTTGGTGACTATTTTAGTAAAACCGTTTAGCCTTTTCTGTCGACACTACGTCAAAATTTTAAGGAAAAGAAACCTCCAAACTCCAAATTGATTTGGACCGATGGTTTGTTTGGCAAATTTGATTATAATTACACATAGAATACGTCTATGTTATACTCGCATACTTAGTTGAAAACATCTCACATGCAAATTGACTCTCGCTAAGATATATACATACATACATAGTACGTACTCATTTCAAATTTTCTATTTAAATTAAAAGGAATTAAATGTAAAAAAGGCAATATGTTTTCTTTGTACGTATGTATATGAAGTTTCATAAATGAAAGGAAATATCTAATGTTAATCCTTTTCAGTGGAAAAATATAATTGGGTATGTGATAGCATAACACAATTCAATTGCATTTCCCTAATGTAAATTATACATATTTCCTAATGCTATCGTAACAAATAAAGGCCAGTATGCAGCTCTCAAGAAAAGCAAAAACTCCATATAAAATGACGTATAAGAAATTGCTAAAAATTTTCTTGAGCCAAACTTGCTTAAGGCAGAACGCATTTCTTAAGAAATTTGCTATGATTTTTACTACGAAAAAAGAGCACAAGGCAACCCATGTTTGCAACAGAAATATATGCCCGTTCCATTATTTCTTGAGGAAAGAGTGAGGCAACAGGCTGTGAAGTATCAAAAATGTCAAAATTCCTTGGACACACACCAAATAAGGGCAAATTTTTGCTTAACCGTTTTCTTGAGAGCTGCATACTGGCCTTAAAGTGATGTTTACATAAGAACAAATTGCAGACTACTCCTAAAGTGACATAACACAAATACTTACATATTTACTAAAGCCCAAGAATGGTTATCGAACGAATAAGAAAATACAATTCTTTAAGAAAATTGAAATAATTTTCGTGGGGCGTATGCGTAATCTTAGTATGATAGTGATAGATTTACTTTGATATATGTACATATATAAGTTGTCTGTTGAGAAAATGCATCTAAAGAATTATAATGCTATGAGCAGCTGGCAATGGATAATATAAGTTCGATGCGCCAGCCATTTAATTTAGTCTAATCAGTGATCTAAATTGACGAGGAGAGTTTGGTGTTGTCTGGTACCTGTTAGCTATCTAAGTTGTTTTAGCTTTTAGTACATTAGCTTTTTTAATTTCTTTACAATAAAACCGTTTAATTTAAATTTTTTTTTATTTTAGTAAATACTTTATAATTTTTGTAAGGTCTATAACGTGAAAAGTACAGAAACACACCCTAGGTTTGCAGATAATCATAGCTATCTTCCTGTAAACTTAATCAGAACTTATTTGGCATATGAGCGCTAACCGGACTGGGCAAACGCTTATTGAACCAACTTATGATAAAGTGCCGATTGAGCGCTTAACCAGAGTCATCTCCATTTCTGTATATTGAATGTCATCGAAAGCTTTAAATATGTCTCCTTATAAATCACGTTTTTTGGGTTGTGACAATGATTTAGAAAAATAAGTTTGTGCATATCTACAGCAACATAAACCTTCCTCTTCCCAAATATTTATTAACAATTTTCACTTGCGTTATTTTAGAATTGAGCCTGTGTTTATATCTCGGCATCATTTCCTTTGCACGTGTATACTTCAAAGCTTTATCAAAGTTATTTGCTCAATACATTAGGGGAGATCACAATGTGTATCATTTTAGGTGTAAAGTTCCAACAACAGAATGTGTGCTAGATTGCTATGTAGCAAATTTATACATACCTAAAATACCACAAATCATGAGCACTTTTTTAATTTTTCGGTATAGAACAATCCTATAGGATGGCGGCATTAAAATTCCTAACTTACTTTTTCACATGCATTGTTGGACCACGCTAATGTACATACAAATGTATGTATTGCATGGATATTATCAACTAATATGCAATATGTTATGGTAATTTTCACATGTAATAAATCTCCACCTTCGCAGTGTTAATTATAGCAACAAAAATAACTATGTAAATACACACATGGATGTTTTTGCCTGTTGCTTTGACTGATGGATTTCATTTTATTATGAGTGTACAGTGTAGTTTTTGTGTTGTCTTTTTTTATTCCAAACGAATCTAATACAGATGGTGTTTAACACACCGGAACAGGCTCATAAATTTCCCAAGAGCTAAAATAAGCGGTCACCACTAATCGCAATTACCGATTGTAATACAAAAATTTTAACAAATATTATGACTTTTTGTGAACAATAAAGGAATGTACGTAAACATTAGGATGCCCGCTAAAATATTTCGTTTTTTTACCCAAGCTCGACTGCATTGAAAAAGCCGATGATACACGTATACATTTTTTTGTACCGTCCAGCAGGGGGCTTGTTGTTTCGGAAAAAGTTTGATTTTGTTGTACAGTGTTATAATTCAGTTTTCTAGTTCATAAAAATAAAAAGGTCATTATTTGCAAAAACTATAATTGTAGCCGACATTTTTTAATTACACAAGTTAACAGTAGAGTTAGGCCATGTGAAGTTTACCACAAGAATTTCGCTGAGTTATGGATTTTTGAAAGATTACTCAGATATGTGTTTTCGCGCTATAATTCTAATTTCATATCTGAATAATAAATTGTATTCCTGCTTAACTGGTGAAATTATAACGCAAAACAACGTCTCTGAACAATCAGTTGTATGGGAGCCAGATGTGCTATAGTGAACTGATTTCGATGATTTTAAGAGATAGTGCAGATAATATCAAAATACAATCGTGTGCAAAATTTTAGAAATATATCAAAAATGAGGAAGTTTTTTTATAAAATAGTTAAAGTTTAAGCAAAGTTTCAAGTACCGCTATCTCGAAAAGTGAAGCCAACCGGGCGAAACTGGGGACGCCATTGAATTTAGAAGGCTCCAGTGAAGAACAACTACCAGAACCTTTATCGAAAGAAATTTAATTTGGTACCACGCTCGAAATATTCCGACTACAAGAAGGAGCATCATTAAAATTCAATCTAATTTCATTTTTATAATTTACGGAAACTTATAATCAACTTTAAATCCCAACTGTGCAGAAACACTTTTTGTGTATTTATTTTTACATAAGTGCCTATAACTTGTACATTTATTACTCAATTTAGATAAGTAGGTTCTTATTGTATTTGTAAAAGATCACACTTTGATGTCCTAGAAATAAACCGCAGATTTTTTCATATTGATGTTTGTACCGAAAATATTTTTTTTTTTAATTTTTTTTTTTTTTTTTAATTTTGCCTGATGATTATGATGGCAAACTTAATAAGCATCATAAAAATTGAGATATTTAACATCTTTATTCGCATAAGCGTACGTGGAATACAAAATTCTCCAACAGCAGTTTCGCTTTTTCCCCTATACTGGTCCACCTAGTTAGAGTGCACTACTGCTGTTCTTTGGCTGTAAGTAAAGCTATTCCATAAAAATACGTAACGAAAATTCGTTCTTAACTCACCCGCCACCTAGTACAATATCTGCATTTGTGTATCAGCGATATGCAATTATTCGCTTTTTCAAGTCATTAGTTAACCATAGTGATTGGCGATATTTCTTTTCAGCTTTACTTTCTTTCACTTAAAAAGCTTCTGTGTTTCACGACTTCGCACCAAAAAAAAAAAACAGTTTCGTACGTCATGCGGACTGCGCCTCTCGTATTGGAGAATATACACTCATACACTCTCACTTTTAGCTCACGCAGTAGTACTCATCCGTGGCAAAGAATCATAAGAAAAAATAATACTCAACTTATTCAAATTTATTTTAAATTTTTCACACGAGCAAATGAAAAAATCAAATTAGTAGACAACACTCGATAGAGTCATAAATTAAAGGAATACTCTTGTTTCAGTGGAATCAGTCATTCTTTCATGCTATGGTTGATTACTTAAGTAAGTATACTAATTTCATTAGTACTATTGCAGATCTCTGTGTGCATGGCTTTTGCGTAAAAGTGTGGTTGAATGCCAGCACTCACAAGTACAAAGCAGACCATAGATCAACAATTGTTGAGGCGATATCATTAGGCTTGATAAGTTGACAGCAATCAAGTGTGTGTGGAATATGTGTAGGAAAAAAATTTGCTGAATGAACTTGCCATTTGTTGTATGTCATTTGCGAACATCGTAGAATAGCAAAAGTAAAGGTCCAAACATGCAACTTGTTGCCGACGGCTAAGAAGGTTGGTTGCTACAAGGCCGTATGCAAAGGAGCAACCTACATGCATACATACATACATATACAAATGTACCTACATATATATAAAAAAAAGAATGTATCCATATGCTTACGTACAGAGTTATCCATTCTCTGGTTGGGAATGTGGATTAAAAAAAAAAACACTGAATATTTAAATAACATACTATACGTGCATAGCCCCGCAAAAAGGAAAATTGAGGGATGATATTGGCGGTAGTCTTACGCAATATGTCGAGCCATAACTGGCCGCGTTACGTGCTCGTATGGCCCCGTCTTATTGTAACCACATTTCGTCCAGATCAAACACTTCTTATTTCAGACCAAAAGAAAGTTCCAAAGAAATACGGCTCGTGAGTACGTCCATAACATATGAAATAGCTGTTGATGGAGAGAGAGAGAGGCACCGACAACGACACCGACACCGTCATGCGGTGATGAATTCTCGGTAACACGGGAATCCCCTAAGATAGGTCGTGTCACCTGACACGGTCTACGGTCTTACGTCGATGGCTGGTTGAGCTATTAGTTTCGGACATGAAAGTGGGTTGTTTGCGTTCCCGTGGTTTTTGGCAGTTTATTTTTTGTGAGAGCATTTCGTAGATAGTTGAATGAAGCACTCTCAGCTTATTACAGTACCTCATCTAGCTCTAGAGACTCTAGAAATTCTAGGGGTAGAGAGTGCATGTGGTCATCAATTTTAATGCTGTATTTTTGGAAATTTTCTATTTAGCAAAACAAAGCAATGTAAAGTTTCATATATAAAAATTTTGATAAAACGAAGCTTCAATGATCATATCTCTAACTTACTTAAAACATATACTAAAATTTAAATAAAAATCACACCAAATTATGAATTTTTATAATTGTATGTATGTACAGTGCCGCTCTGTATTATTGGCACAGGGACTTTTCACAATGTATGCAACATTTTTTACTTAAAATTTTTGCTATTTTTTTTTTATAAAAATCCTTCCTGCAAAACTCAGAAAATCCGGGACAGTCCAGCCGAAAACGGAACGGTTGGAAACCGTGGCTGCTAGGCCCATTTCACGGGCTCACCACTCAAGAAGATTTTCTTCGAAATATGCGAAATTGAAGCCACTACATATATGTACATACATATGTACAGGTTTGGTAGATTAATGAAATAATCTTTGACGCTGTTTTCTATCGTAAAACGTTCTATATTGTTAAAGCCTTTTACTAAACAAACACCAGTATGAAGCAAAGATTTATCTTCCTAGCAATGAGTTGGATAACCCTTTATTTTTTATTGATAAATACTTTGTATGCGTACATGAGTGCGTGCATTCATACAAACATATGTACATATCTATGTGTATGGGCTAACATTTCATTTGTTCACATTTATTATGCAAACAGTTAGAAACGCATTCTTGACTCTATACCCTTATTTTTATCTACCAAGTTTACTGGGGTCGGGCGCCCTTTACTACGTATGCGTTACAAATTTACATGCAATATATTTTATTTTTCATTTTTCTATTTTAAACCGTTTTTTTCATTATTTTTTGCCTTCATTCTTTCTCAAATTCCGCGACATTTTCACACATGAAGAGGGAAACCTTTTGCGACTTGTCCTGTCTTCCAATACATACTTTGCAATTGCAATGGTGTCGCTTGCAGAATTAAGGACACCATTTGACTTATGAAAAATTAGAGATTTCTTAAGAAGTGGGATGCAGTCAAGTGTGTTCTAGTTAAAAAGCAACAAACGTGCCAAGCAATTACAACGAAACGTAAGTACATGGTGTATTAATGGCGAACATCCTTGAGTTAAACTTTACTCTTCCTTAGCATTTCATTTGGCTCGTTTTCTTGGTCCTTTTGTTTTTGGAGACGTTAGTTAGGTAAGGAAAAAAACAATAAGTATTTTGATAACGGTTCAATGCATACTATTTTCAGTTCAAAAAAGGAACCAAAACACATGAGAATCCCCTCCCTTTGAAGGTCAATTAAGAAGTCAAGTAAACTTTTTATCCCACTATTTTTCCTGAATTCTCTATCTCGAAAGCCTTAAAACGCTATTGCATTTTTTTCGATCGCTGTTTTCGTTCTCGCGATATTAGAATTTGTTGCGGAACAAGTTCAATTTCCACACGGTGCGCCTGGCGCTGCTCTTGATGCCCTACTGAACTTTCCATCACTATGTAACTTTATACGAGGGAAGGTCTTAATGGTCACCTGCAGGCTTAAAAGAAATGGATGTTGGTATAATACAGAGTACCGCGAGCCGGAGATTGCTGCTGGTAAAATCTACAAAAAAAAAGTGTATTTTAAATGCCCCAGGATAGTGTCCTTTTCCATTGCCTTTTCTGAGGAGATTCTAAAAGTTTAAGCTCCCTTATACTGAATCCTGGATTAATTCCAGCACTGAGTTAAGGCACTGTCGAATTTTTGCTGCGGGCTCCAAAACATTGGGTCAGGATCTGGTGTTCATATCGAAGGTAATGCGGTATAATATATATATAATCGAAGCCACCGTCAGAAACTGGATGAATATCATGCTCAGCAATAACTATGTCGGAGGTTGTGCTAGGTGTTTTTGCTTTCATTGAACAGATTGGACTGCAGACAACCTGTAGTACTGTTGACTAGATACTTCACGTTGGGCAAACATCTGGCTGGGATCGGCATATCTGACAACCCGATTTGCCCTTCCTGCCTTGAAGAGGATGAGACGGCAGAACACTTTTGTGTCTCTGCCCGTCCTTTGCAAGGATTAGGTATAAGACTTTTGGCAGCGATGTGTTGAGAGACGAACACCTGAGCTCTTCTGCTTCGATATACGCGTAAATCAAACGGATTTGAAGCAGATTAAAAGGAACATGAAAGCAGTGAAATGGTCATCCTGTGGCCAGTGTGCTGTTTCCTGCACGCGTACGATGTTTTGTGTAATTAGATCCGACAAAAGAGTAAAAATCGTAAAATAACAATTAATTACTATGGCAAAAAAATAAATCCATATTTAAGGGTTTTACAAAGTGGCATACTATTTTTGCGTTTCGTTAACTGTTTGAAGTGAAACTTCTTTAGCGGTGGTAGGGAATTGAAATGTTAACGTGACCCATCCAGCATTTTCCGAAATTATTGGTCATATTCCAGTCTTTTTTGAGTTCTCTGTGCGATTGAAACAATCATGTGCTCATATTCTGATCATAAAATACTATTTTGTCGGTAGAAAATGATACCCTGCCCGCGAGTCCTTTATTACCCACTATTCGGTTCAGTTTCGATTCTTGTTCGAGTCGTATTTATTTCATTTGTGAATCTTATCCGAATGATATTTCATATTCGAGTCTTTGTCGAGTCATTTTTCAGTTCGATTTCCAGTTATTCTCGAGTCTTTTCGGAGCCCTTTTTCAGTATATTTTCAAATCGTTTGCACTGCAAAAAATTAAATAAGTATTAAATTTATTTAAAATTAACAAATCAGCCTATTTCATTGGGTTCAAACGAAGCGTTATGAAATAACGAAAATTTTTTTTAATAAACAAATGTTTTTTTTTTTAATAGCAAAAAAAAACGATCACATTTCTATCCCCAGCACGATCAATTTGCTATTGTCCTACATTTTGTGTTTTTATTTTTTCAATAAATCACTTTTCAAGCGTAAGGGCGAGTCATTTTCGGGATTTTTGTAATCGCGTAAGCGATTAATCAGTTTTATATTATCAAAGTTGATCGAAGAAAACTCAGTAAGCTAATTTTTATTAAAGTAATCTTCCAAATGCTAGGTGAGGCAATGGAGCGATGTGAACGAAAATTCCTCCTAAATGTATGCTATATTATTGATACTGACAGCTATTTCGGAGATCACCACAGTTTTAAAATTGACGACTTCGCATTTTTTTAGTCTTCTTCCGAAATGAGGAAGCTCAAAATTTGTTTTGTCTATTTTAAGTAAAAATGCTAGTGCGACTACATACAATGTGTACGTAATTTTCCTGTAAAAGTACGTGGCGTATGAGCAACATTTTTATCTATTGCACCCATATGCATGTGCGTATGTGGATCGATTTTTTATTCCGTCTCCAGAAATAAAACACACTAAAGTAGAACTATCATACAAATGATATCGACATAGTGCAGCGAATTAAAGTAAAGCGGCTTCGCTAGATTGGTCATAACCAGGGAACGGATTTTTAGGACCTAAAAACCTATAAAAAAGGCAAAATAAAGTAACGAAATAGGATGGAAAAGGCAAAATAAAATAGCGAAAAAGGCAGGAAAAGGCACTAGGTATTGCAAAAAAAGGCAAAAAAAGGCAAAACAAATTAACGAAAAAGGCAGAAAAGGAAAAAAAAAGGTATTGCAAAAAAAGCAAAATAAGGCACTAAAAAAGACAGAAAATNAACTTTAATCTGTATAGTTGTAGTAACATTTAACCACACGATGCATTTTGAAGTTTTCTGGCAACATTTTCATTCGATTTTCGCGAAAAAAAGCCTTGAATGTACTAAATGTGCGCTCGACGTAAGTTGATACAAGTGGAGCCCAATTTAAATATGGAACATTTAAAACATTCATATTATCAGGAATAAGGGCGCTTTCTTCACCCTTTACAATTTCATCCACACTCCTTATTGTCCCCAAGCCTCCGTTAGCTGAGAAAACGGCTTTGAATTTTTTCAACACCAATTTGGCAAGAGGTCCCTGTGCTTCTATAAGCTGCATGGGCATGTGTATATTTTTTAATCTTAAAAAAAAAAAAATATTGTAAATGCTATAATCACTTTTTTAAAGGCAAAAAAGGCAAATATCTTAAAAAAGGCAAAAAAGGCAACTTCAAATGTGTATATATGGAATCAGGGAAAGCTAAATCGTGGACATTCTTAATCGAATATACTCTATCTCTTTAGCAGAAAAAAAGGCAATTTCCATAAAATCCGTTCCCTGGCCATAACATACAAATGAACCCAAATACTCCAGCCCCGAAAGTATTCGATCTTGCACGGTGGTAGCAGGGGAAGAGAAAGCTCTTCTCTGTAGCGGAAAGAACAGGTAGAAAAGGGTTTGGCTTCACCTGACATTTCTTATTAGCGCCCATTGTCTTAGAAGAGAAACCAGCGTGGACTCGATCAAAATCGTTTCATCCATTTGGTGAGGCAATAACAAAATTTCTTTCCTATATTTCTAATTTTTCATTTTTGCACTGTATTTGTGTACAATCACAGAAACTCATGCAATGACGCTTTCAAAAGCTCCCAAACACATTTACCCTTGAGCAAATTCAGCCCTTCGCTGCCTATTGCTATGAAGGTGGCACTATCATTGATAATTTCTTTTTCCCGCTTTTGGAAATCGCAAAATTTGTGACGCCTGCATTTGGCCAACGCCTTCTGTGCTTCTCAACTGACTTATGGCCCTGTAAATAATATATAACTATGGCAAAGCTTTACTTTGTAGTGTCTCATTTGCCGTCATAACCAATAGAGAATGTGGTTGTGGTTTATCACCGATGTGTACATAAGGCGCAAACAATTGCAATGTGTGGGTCTTCATTTGCGGCCTTTTTTTACTTTTCTAAAGTATTTCCTTTGTGTTGCTATATTGCCAATGTTTTATCGTTGCATAATTGCAACCCCAAGATAAATAATTGGGATTGTACATATTGTAAATATATTTTCTTTTTAGTTGCACAGCACTTGCTATTAAAATATACATATGTAAGTAAATTTTCTTTAAATTAAAGTAATAATAATTGTGTGGATTCATTCCGGTGAAAAATATTACGTTTCCTTTGATCTTCTTGCTGTTTGGGAAGTTAGATAAAAAAATAAACACACTAATAGCCGTTTTCACCAGCAATCAATTCGACGGAATATTTTTTTTATTTATAATACCTCATAACTTTGGAACACGTTAACTGATTACTATTATTTTTTTTTAAGGAAAGGTGGTCCCATACTGATATGGTTTAGATCCGATCATTGGATAACGAGATATTAACAGTACACTGTACCTTTATGTGAGAATTGAAGTGGGTTTTTTTCCTTAAAAATTACTTGTTTTATTTTGAAATCAAAAAACATTTACAGGTCGCTCAAAGCGCTCAGAGTTTTCCTTCTTTAAATCCAAAAATCTCTTTGTCTATTCAAGTTAATTAAGAAGCAGTGAAAAGATACTTCGGCTTGGAAGGAACAAGTGTAAAAAGTGTTGCCATTTTAGCTGTTTTTCGGCGATATTTAGCATTTTTATTCGGGTTAAGCCGGAAAAATCCTGTTTGGCTTCGAGCTTTTTTTTTAGCTTTTTCGTTAAAGTATTTATTTTCTCTAAATATTAACTGCAAATGCGTTGGTATTTTACTTCCTCGAGTTCTAATTCAAACAAGTAGTCTAAGTCTAACAAAGTCTAAGTTCGGGCAGAGCCGAACATTAAATACACGGCGCAAGTATTAAATATGTATTTTTTTCACCTTTACGAAAGCTGCCGCTACATGGTAAGCCGGGGTGTATCAATTTTGAGTAAATTAGCGTCCTTAAATTTCGAAATATTGCAGTTTCAAGCATTTCTGAAATTTACCGTTATATGAAAAGCGGCCGTAATTTTAGTCTGATTTCAATAATTTTCAACGTTTTGCTTTTATGTGGCAAGCGCAATAACCATACCGAGTTTAGTACAAATGGGTATAACGGTTACCGATATACATATATGTGATCATAAGTGGGCGGTGTCACGCCCATTTTCCAAAATTTTACCATACACGTATTTCTTGGTATAGAATTATTGCAAGCATCAATTTTGAATAAATTAGCTTTAATATGTACTGATTTATCGAAAATTTTGTATTTCTCTAAATTACCGTTATATGGGATGTGGGCGTGGTTATTGTCCGATTTTTTAAATTCTCGGTCATTTAGTATGTTGTACCAAGGCCAACAACTGTGACAAAGTTTGGATGCAATTGGTGCAGCGGTTACCAAGATATACACATGTAACCATAAGTGGGCGTGGCTTCGCCCATTTTCCAAAAAGTTTTATTATTTCTATTTTTTGTCTAAAAATTATTGCAAATATCAATTTTGAGTGAATTATCTTCAGTAGTTACTAAAATATCGCAGTTTTCGTATTTATGGAAATTACCGTTATATGAGAAGTGGGCGTGGTTACAGTCCGATTTCGGCCATTTTCAATACCAACCTACCTTGGATAAACAGAAACCTACATGCCAAATTTCGTTGAGATATCTCAATTTTTGCTCGAGTTATCGTGTACACGGACGAACAGACGGACGGACAGACAGACATGGCTTAATCGACTTCTCTATTTATTCTGAGCATTTATGTATACATTTCTCTATATCTATCTCGATTCTTTTTGGCTGTTACAAACAACCGTTATGTGAACAAAATTAATATACCCTTGTGCACAAGTGCGCTCGGGTATAAAAATATACCCTCCTAATATGCATAAAATTATTCAAATTCAACTGCATCAAAACGCATCGTTTTAAAAGTTACTCAGGGGCGCGGAAAAGTACGCTTTGCGATGATGAAGCACAAACATATAACACCGATGAATTTCTATGCGCATGGCTCGAAGCTTGAGGTAAGTGTCGGTGGATGGTTCTTTCATGTAGGGCGCCATCAGCAGTCAGAGCTAGCATTAAGAAAGCAAGGTAAGTTATAGAACAATGAGATGAAATGATAACTTTGTCTTAAGTTGCCTAGATTTTGTGAGGCTACAAAAAATATTCACTTAAGTACAAAGAAGTTGTTCTTTACAAGAATGCATCATTTTTATTTTAAACATTGACACTGTTATGAAGTTATAATGACCATTTCGCAAAGGGGAATTCGGCCCAAACCCACAAACGGTTGTACTTCCAAAGAAGAAGAAGAAAAAGATACGTAGATAAAAAGCGACTTAAAAACCAAAGTAGCCGAGGAATTCACTTAATTTTTATTATTTTAATTAATCATACCTTAGACGAGGTCAAAACGAAGTTTCTCCTATACCTAAAAATAAAACTATAAGCCCAGATCCTGATTATAAATAATGTTCTTATTCAACTAAATTGGTCACATGCATATCAGCGATGCTATCAACAGTAGAGATTTCAATTTCGTCCAAAAGTGCACAATGATGATTTTTTTTTTTTTTTAATTAACCTTCCAGCATGCACGCAAGCCGGTTTCGCACGAACAAAGCTGTAACTGTGCTTTCAACACTACTATTACAGCAAATGGCGAGTAAAAATGCTGTAAATTTGTAATTAATTTAATTTTTAAAGTAACGGTTTATTCATAATTCAAAAACTAGCACTCGGATACAACTGAAAATCTTATGTTGCCAGCTATTTATTCACACATTCACACACATAGTGCAACAAAAATTAACACATCGTTTACTTAGTAAACTTTACACTACAATGGTGAATTCGCATGCGAACGAACGAACACAGAAACTTCAATATCAACGAATTACCCGATGTAATACACTCATCCAAATGTAGATAACAGTAAAACTGTTAAAAAACTACGCCGACACGTACTGCATTCATAAGTTAAATATCTGCATTAAAATTCGCCCTAAAAAAATCTTTAATACAAATGAAAAAAACAAAGCCTAATTTTATGGCGTTTTATTATTCAAAATTCTAACTGTGCTTTCTTTATAAATCGGTAAAATTCGCACACCAAGTTGGCTTTATTATCAACGTATAACTAGTTATGTACATATGTATTCTATTCTCCTTTCGAAGGCATTGCCTTCGCGATTGTTTCGCAGGAAATTGCCTTTGTTTTTGTGGACCTCTGTGTGTGTGCGTTTCTTCTTTCGCAGGAAGTTGTCATTGTATTTGTGTTTAGTGTGGTGAGTTACGGGCGAAATCATTACATTATTGTACATACATATGCATTTACTATATATGTACATATGTATGTGTTGGTGTTGGCCGAACACAAGTAGCCTTTACCATTGCTGTTATCGCGTTGGCAACGTTATCAACATAAATTGGTGGCCTTTGCGCTATATAAAGAAGAACTGCTGCATCCGCGAAACTTCAAAAGTTATACGACTCTTGACCTGTGCACAACGAAAAGTAACCAGAAAACTATTATATAAATATTCTGTTAATGTTCAAGTGCAGAAGAATATCCTTTTAAGCTTTCCAAGTGCCGAATAGTGAAAGGAGAACACAGTGTTAATTGAAATATTTAGTGAGGAGCAACAGTTTGCTGTTCTGTTGGGTTTGGTGTGCATTGGTTCTTACTACTCTATGTATGTATATGAATTGGTTGGTATTCAGATTACCAAATAGTTGTTAAGAATGCCTTCAAAGTGTCATGACTGTGAAATTTTCAATAAACATTTTAATGGGTTTTGTTAATTGATTAAAAAACAATGTTATTGAATAAACAATGATGGAAAAGTGTTTTTCATGCAAGATTTTTTTTTTAATTTTTCAAATGCCGCTTGGAAGATCATTTTTGTGATTGAAAAAATTTAAAGTTTCATTTATGTAGGTACAATAATCTCTTGTGAATAATTATGGAAAAAGGTATAGCTTAGAGCATTTACAGTTAAATGTTTGCTTTGCTAATTGTTTATATGTCTTTTATACCCAGCGATTTGCTACCAAATGGGGCAAAATTCGACAAGTGTACCAGCAAAAAATTTTATGTCAGCGATTTCGTTCGAACTCTATTACATTGTTGCTATGATTAAGAGTAACCAATGTGTGAGAGGATTTTTGTTTTGCCGCGTTTCTTTATTATACAAGTTTAAACATGCACATTTGACGCCTTTTTTAGAATCGAAAAATGGCGGACCTATGAGAACCTTTTTCGTACTTTCTGGTGGAAACTATAATTTTTTGCCAAAAATTTCCGATAAAAATAAATGTATTGCATTTTTAAACACTACACCATTTTAATTTGTCCCACAAATGGTTTATTTTCTAAGCATTCCGAGGATATACATATGTACAACTTGTAGTGGGCGTGGCAACAGGAATACATGCTTTTCATAGTTGAAAGCACTCGTCTCCGCTTTGCATTTTTGCCGATATTACCACAACTTTACAGAATTACAAAAAATTTCTGAGCTGCAACATTTTTATATGAATTCTAAATTGTAGAATTTTCCAGCGATTCCGAATACGAAATCAGAATTAAAGGAAGTAGAACAGTTTTTTAGAAACATATCGAGCCCTAACCGCCAAAATAACGTAAGCAAATTTTTTTAAAAATTTTATTTTTGATGCAGAAATGCATCTAGACGCTTTAGGAATATTTCTGCATCAAAAAGGAAGTTTTGAAATGAAAAAATGAAAAAAGGAATTCAATTACAATTTTTTTTTGGACAAATTTGGATAATATTAAATTTCTTTCTACATTAAATTTGCTATCATCTACTTATGCCAAAACCATTTTCCAGCCAGATTAGAAATTTAGGAGCTATAGGTTGATTTTTGGCAAGTTTACGTAATTTTCAACAAAATATCCAAAGCAAATATTTTCATTCGCTACAAACATTAATATGAAAATATTAGTTTTCCGCTGGTTTACTTCTTGGACTTCAAAGTTTGGTCGGTATTCCTAGAGTGGTAAAAAAAAAAAATGCTTGTGAGAAAGTAAAGTCCGGCTTTTATGCTCTCATCCCCTAGCATTATTCTGTACCGAAAAAATATACCCCCATTTTTTATTTTAAAGTCAAAACATATTTAGGAAGTGCTCAAAGCCCTCAAAATTGTCCATGTATTTTATATGGGACAAATCAACTTTTCGATAGGAATTGTATAGAATTCTTGAAAATCAATATTTTTCAATCGAAAAACTCTGATTCCACCATTTTATATAGTAACTCTATTTTATAGGTCCGCCAAAAGGGGGGGACCAATAAAAAATCTTTAGTATTAAAAAGTGGTTAAATAAACTACTGGGTATTATTATTGGAAGTCTCCTGAAGAGAACCAGAGTTTTCCGATCGAAAAATACTACTTTTCTGGAATTCTATACAATTTCTACGAAAAGTTGTTTTTCCCCATCAGCGCAGAACACCCTTCTAAGATGTATGACGCAGTCTCGACACCCGTCCTGAAAACCCTGCATCGCTCCTGCAAGTAAATTCCCAATTTATTTAGGTGATAGTTCAGCCTATAATTTCCTCTCAGGATTCCTGTCAATCTCATTTGCAGTAATACCAATATGTCCAGGAATCCAGAGAACCCAAACTCGTTTGGCCAAGTGTATTCAGCTTACCAAGGCACTCCATCACCAGTTTAAAAGTTACCTGTTGATATCTGAGGGCTTTGATAGCCGCTTGGCTGTCAGTCAGGATCGCGATGTTCCGATTCCGGTAGTTTCCCTTGATATTAAAGTCTGGGCATCTCTCTATGGCGTATATTTGAGCCTGAAACATGGGCATTTGTTTTCTCAGGGGCTCCGAGTATCTTCAGAATAACAGACTTCCTACGACTAAGAATCCTTTCTGTCTCGATCTTGGCACCATTCATCCTTAGTAAAGCTCCTTTCACCTAAGTTTTTATGTGAATATTAAAGGGGTAAGATCTAAAAGAACTTCCCAAGATGTGGTTGGACAAGTTTTCATGGCTCCAGTTATGCAACGCTTTGATTTCCAAGTTGTGCAGTTAGATCGGTCTGTAGTATTTTGTACGAAGTGGGTCCTTCTTTCCGACCTTCCGGATGAAAACTACCTTCACTCTTCTGCACGCATTTCTGATATAACCCAGCGCTATGCTAACTATTCAGATTTGGGTGCGCATCCTTTTTTTTTGTTCTCAGTACAAACGAATGAACTCTGTGTGGTCTCGCAAGCTACCATAAAAGTCATGGATTTTCATAGTGTTAAAAAATAGTTTCTAATAGATTGCGTTACAGAAATGTATCATAAACAAATTTGTATGGAAAATCTGGAGAAAGTTAAAAAGTATTTAGCAGCTTGAAAAACAGGCGGGTAATTTGGTTTAGATGGTTCGTGAAATACGGTATACTATACCATATTACCAACACATACTTGAGGTCTTGCGGCACTTGCACTCTGTAAAACCTGGGTTCGATCCCTGATCATAACAACATCTAAACAAGAAGGCGGACGCCCCTCTGACTTGAACAAGGTTCTCATTTAAACCATCTGCAGTTCGGAGGCGGCGTAAAATTCTAGGTTTCTGATTTGTGTTGGACATTAGGATTCACACCCCAAATCATTATTTTTTAATTTATATGTCTTTCAAAAACGAATGAATAAATGTTTAAATCAGAGACCCAGAGTGAATTTTAAAAAATTCATTAAATATTTTTTAAGAATTATAAAAATCTTTTCGATAATTATTATGACCGAGAAAAAATGTGTAATCGATAACTGTTATTTGAGACTGAAGTTAAAAAATTCGTTTCATTATATTTATGAGTGAGAAAATTTTGTTTAATTTTTCAAAGACTTTTATTCGAAACTTTAATTACAAAAATGTTTCCATATAATTTTTTTTTTTTTTGCATAACATAATTTTTTGCATAAATTAACACGGGAAAACAATCATACGCACGTTTGTGACACTCGCTAATTGATCGCATATTTAAGTAGTTAATTGGAAATTAAATACTTTGCCATACCGGAAGTGGTCACTTGATGTAGGCTGAGGACGGGTTGTTGGAGCAGTAAGGAGTTCTTTAATAGTTCCAGTGGAAACAGTGACTAGCTGCGTCTTTGTTAATTTTGGTTGCTCTGCTGGGCAACTGACTTTGCAAGTCGGAATCACCGATCGTTGAACCAGGGAAGCGGGATCAGCGTTGGACACTTCCAGAAATTCACTGGGCTTGTACGTATGCTTTCGGACACTATTGGCAGCACTTTGATGGCCATTTTATAAACACAAAAAAAAACTGGACAGCTTAAAAATCACTAAAAACTAGAACTTTGGTTAGAAGAAACTGTGTGCAATTGCGCCGGAATTTGATAAATAAACAAAGGGCTGTCAAAATAGTACATCAGCTGTGCACGAAGAAGGGTTGCCTACATACTACATAAGAAGGAGTCCTCACGCTACATTAACACATATCATATAATAAGGAGTCCACACGTTACAGTTAAACTTAAAGCTAGCGCGGTAAATTCTATGTTGTACTAGTAGAATCTCTCTAGAGCTTAATAGCATCACGTCCTTCCCCTAAGTAATAAAAAGCTAAATATCGAATTCAAATCTTAAAGTAAATAATAATAATAATAATGCCACTTGAAACTCGCTCAGTAAGAAAAGATCTCACGAGGAACCAGCACACACCTTTACAAACACAGAATACACCGTCGTTGTCGATGATTGAAAAACTCGAAGCAAATATGGGTATGCAAAGAGATGCAATTATCACAGAGCTCTCTGTTATAGTGAGAGAGTCAGAGGAGAGAGTAATGCAGAGGATAAGCGACCTTGCTGCTGAAATCTCTAATATGAAGTTATCAATAGTGGCAANTCGCTCAGTAAAAAAAGATCTCACGAGGAACCAGCACACACCTTTACAAACACAGAATACACCGTCGTTGTCGATGATTGAAAAACTCGAAGCAAATATGGGTATGCAAAGAGATGCAATTATCACAGAGCTCTCTGTTACAGTGAGAGAGTCAGAGGAGGGAGTAATGCAGAGGATAAGCGACCTTGCTGCTGAAATCTCTAATATGAAGTTATCAATAGTGGCAATTGACAGTAGGGTGTCGGCGGTTGAGAACTCTTGTGCCGATATAGTCTCTCTCCGCAATGAGTTGCTCGCTGTTCGTAGTGAACTAAGCGAGTTGCAAAATAATGCAGTGGCTACGGATATTATAATTAATGGTATCCCCCCAGAAAGTAGTGAAAACCTAAGGGAAGTTTTTGGAAAACTCTGCACTGCTGTTGAACACTCACTCCCAATTTTACGTGATGTTTTCCGCATACGTTCGGGTAAAACTGACCAGCGCAAAAACAACAATACACCTGTTGTGGTAAAGCTTGCCACTGCATTTGACCGCAGTCACCTCTTCAAATCGATTGCTGGGTTTTGCAAAAAAAATAAGAGGTCATTAATACTCTCGGACCTCGGACTGCCAGGCTATGGACAGGTCTATGTACATGAGAGCTTAACGAGATCTGCGCGGGAGGTTATGGTGTATGCTACTGAGTGCAAGAGGAAAAAAGCTTCTGTCGTCTGCTTTCTCTATTCGGGGGAAAATTTATATTAGACTGAAACCACACGAAGAGGCAAAAGTCGTGTTCAACAAAAGAGACGTTGATGCTCTTCTCAGCGCTAAGAAATAAATTCTAATTAGTTACTTAAAATATGATTTATTTATTTATATATTTGTGTATTTTTAACTATTGCCTAATGCTTCCGTCTTTTTTAGTTTTAAGTTTTAATTCTCTACTGCCTTTGTTGAATCCCTCTCAGCTTACTTTCCCTCTCAACGTATGTATCTGTAGTTCTTGCTTGTCTGTCACCAAATTTCTAATGCGTTGCTATTGCCCTCACCCTCACCCGAATTTCCAATACTTACTTGCAGCTGTCCCGTTTTTAAAGTCTTATGATGGTTTCGTACCATATTAAAAAATCTGTCCCCAGCGTTGAGGAAAACCATAAATTACGAATTAATATTTTGTGCAACCGATACAGAGGTTTTAACATAGTCCATTTTAATGCTCGGAGCCTGACACACCAGATAAGTTAGATTACGTTAGGGACGTGTTTGGTGATTCATCTGTTGATGTTATCTGTGTGACAGAGACGTGGTTCAATCCTGACATAACGGACTTCTTTTATGGCATCACTAACTTCAATATAGTGCGGCATGATCGAAAGCATAAGAGAGGCGGAGGTATCGCGATATACTGTAGAGCTAACTTGAGGATTCGTGTGTTGACAAAATCGGAAAACTTGGACACAGAGTTTGTCGTTGCTGAAGTATCGGATGGTTTATCTAAAATACTTGTGTCCTGTGTATATAACCCTCATAGGAGCTATCCGTTGGATTGGTTTTTTTTTTAAACTTAGTTTATTTGTTATTGACTATGAGCGGTATATTATTTGTGGGGACTTTAATGTAAACCTGTTGCTGGATGACTCATACACAGCGAAACTTCTCGACCATGCCTCTGCTGCAGGTCTTGAGATAGTTAATAATACTATGCCGACGAGGTATGCCATTAATTCTAACCCTAGTCTGCTAGACCTTTTTATCACCTCCAACTTGGCCGCAAGCTAGACTCGGTGTCATCGCATAAAATTGTGGTAGCATTTAATAATGTTACACGCTATGTCTACGGGATTAGAAAGTATGATCACATCACTCCTTGGAAAAATGCGATCCTGGGTTGTAGTATTTTCAATTACCTTGCTGCAAGAAATTGTATGTTTGTGTACAAGTTGCTCGAGTGGAACTCCCCTAAATATCTTTGTGACAAGCTCATACGACCAGTGTCACGCCGACATAACAGCCTTATTGTCCCTAAACATACCTCACTGACCTCATCCAGACTGTGTTTCGTCAATGCTGTGCGACTTTGGAACGAACTACCTGTGTCGTTGAAAGTGCAACTAAACAGAGGCAGCTACAAATCAGTAATTCTCCGTTATTCGTGAGCTTCGGACTTGAAATGCTGTTCTTTTTCCTCTATGCTCTATCTATGTTACCATTCTTTCATTAAGTATGTTGCTACCTATATAAAGTTGTCTAATTACTAGTAGTATATTTCTTGTCTATTTCTATTTGATACATTTACATTGATTTACTTTAAGCTTTTCTATATGTAAGTAAATAAATCATATATCCATGTGGTCTCATTTTTGCAAGACTTAAACAAAATTCGAAAAATTTTATAATAAAACAAAACTGCATACCCAAAAGAAGTAGATATGAATTCAGAAATTAACAAA
The DNA here is from genome assembly GCF_001687245.7 of Rhagoletis zephyria. Taxonomy (NCBI): domain Eukaryota; kingdom Metazoa; phylum Arthropoda; class Insecta; order Diptera; family Tephritidae; genus Rhagoletis; species Rhagoletis zephyria. Next base: position 24,658 of record NW_016160646.1, on the reverse strand, counting down.
ACAAAGAATGTAATTCATTATATAAAAAATTTTGGAATAACGCGAAAAGTGTACACTGTCATCATATTTATCAAGTCCATCATACGCTATCGGGAAAACTTTAATTTTATTGAAATGTTATAGCATTTATACGTCAATATAAGTCTCAATCCTGAAAAAGCTCTTTACACTTACATTTATAATTTCACTCTGAAAATAAAATAAAGGACTTAACAAAAAGGTATTACACTCATAACTCTAAAGGCTTTTGTAATTTAACTCGAATAAAAATTTTGAATAAAAAAATTTTCTCACCTATAGATATTCTGAGAGATTTTTAAAGTTTTAGTCCCAAAATAATAGTTATTGATTAATTAAAAAAAAAATGTATCGTACTATCACTGCAGGGAAAGTCTCAAGTTTTAAAATGACAAAAAACGCCGAAACACGTAAACTTATATTCGGTATCCCGTTTTTCCAGATCTGGTCATTTTCGCAAGATATACAATGCAAATCGATGGATAAATAAACAACTTTTGATGGTCAAAAGAAATTGTGCAATAATTTTTTGCAGGAATAACACCAAGAAATAATGTTAATCATACGCCATAACATAAATACATGGCCGTTATCGTACATTTTCGTACAAGGCGTATGAGTAACTTTTTGCATGTTAAAGCTTGAATTTTTTTTATTTGCAATGCAAACAAAAATGCAAATATCTTCGGACAATGACCTAACCTAGAAAAACGGTATACAGATCCGTAATCTATGACTCAAAATTAAGTTTACGTGTCGCGGCGTTTTTTTTTTTGTGTCAACTCCTCATTGTGATCATTTCGATTTACTTTTTTATGGGTCTCTCTTAAGTTCATAAAAGGATAAAAAACATACTCTTCTTGCGAAATACCATATTGACCTATATACATACATATGTCATAGGTTTCTAACGCACGCTGTCAATCTTTAACGTCCCCCATGATAAGGGTCTAGAATTGGCCCCAACGATATGAGGCTGATCCACAGCTTCTTTCTAGTCTTGGCCCTTATGGCTATCTACAGCTAAATCCTCGTTTCTGAAGATGGAGCTTAAGCTAACTATTGTCGAAGACTGGTGTCCTGTATCTCTCTTCTCTTAAGCTTAGAATTATGCTTCCCAATGTTTCTTAATGTCATAATTTCAGCAAATATATGTAATAAAGAAGACTTTCTTTTACTCTGGTTGATAACAGTGCTAGCAACCAAAAAGAATATATATATATGTAAGTCCTCAGAGAAACTTTGTGGTGTCTGTCCGGTTGTGACTAAGGGGACATTTTTCTGCATATTAAATCTTTCATATTAGATTAAAATTTACGTAAATACTACTATTCATCGATATATATGTAGTATATCATATGTATGTGAATGTATGCTTCATATGTGATATCAAATTTCTATTTGAATTCCTTCTGATTAATGGGCAATTGAAACAATTAAGGTGATCATCCAAAGAAAAGTTGCAAAAAATCTTGCTGTCGTCAATTGTGGATATTACTAACTAACATCGTCTTGGAACGATTAGTCAAGCAAAAACAAAAAATAAGTAAGTACATAGTTTTTTTGTTGTTGTCGTCTGTTGCGTATGCAAAAAAAATTCTTTGCCCGCAAATGACTTTCTATTGCCATAACATGCATTTGATGGCCTCTTCGGTTGACCTGGTATTGACATTGACGCCCATTGGCGATAGACATATGTATGTACATATATGTATGTTTTTATATGATCCCAGTGGGAACAGTAGTAGTGCATTACATACCTGATAAATAATGTAATGTATTTCATATAAGTTCTAGATTCTATTACTGTTTAATATGTAATCAGCATTCTAATTTGTACAAAAAGTCCCAAAAATTTCATTTTAAATCACATACATTCCGCGATACTATGTAATGCAAACTTGAATTCCCCATTATTGTTGTTGTTGTAGGCTAGTCGATCGATTACTTTCGTAGTGCAAGAAAACCACTTTTTTCTTCACGTTTTGCCCAACTCCCCATATTTCATAGGACAA
>NW_016160646.1:0-20999 GCF_001687245.7 Rhagoletis zephyria | reverse complement strand
GGGCCCTGGGTAAAAATGCATTTTCGTATGTGAAAAGCGCTGTTTTACTGATTATTTTTTCGATTACCCTACATTACATTTTCCTACTGGGATGTAAATAAATATGCGTACATTTGTGTGGCGCTGACGACACTACTATGTGGTTCTACAGGGGTCGAATATCAGAGGAGACAATTACATAAATGTGCCAAAGGCAAAATAGCCTACCGCCACTGCCAAAACAAGCAGTTACACAGAGAGCATTATATACTTACATACATACATATTACTAGTAATCAAAGCTTTTATTGCTTTTGGAAAGTACTAGTGTGGGCATTTGTAGCAATTTCGTGTTACTTAATTGAATGAAAACAAAAACAATAAACAGTAAAAAAAAAAACGAAATGACTACAAAAATGCTGCAAGCGTGACGAAATTATTACGAATCAATTGTCAAATATGTTTTTGCAAACCAAATGTGGCAAAATAGGAATGATGTAAATGAAAATGTCAAAAATTAAGGGCTGTTTAGTAAGTATATTTCTCGAGTTAAATTTAAATGCAATGGGCCAAGGAGCAAGAGATCGGTGGTATTATTAGACATTTATTTTAGTGATAATTTGCAAATGGGGTATATAAAAGACATAAATACTNGTTGGAAAGTACTAGTGTGGGCATTTGTAGCAATTTCGTGTTACTTAATTGAATGAAAACAAAAACAATAAACAGTAAAAAAAAACGAAATGATTACAAAAATGCTGCAAGCGTGACGAAATTATTACGAATCAATTGTCAAATATGTTTTTGCAAACCAAATGTGGCAAAATAGGAATGATGTAAATGAAAATGTCAAAAATTAAGGGCTGTTTAGTAAGTATATTTCTCGAGTTAAATTTAAATGCAATGGGCCAAGGAGCAAGAGATCGGTAGTATTATTAGACATTTATTTTAGTGATAATTTGCAAATGGGGTATATAAAAGACATAAATACTTATATACTTATAAGGCGTCGACAAATACATATGTATATGAAATGCTCGCTTATAAAACTGGAATAAGCACACTAAGTGGAGTGTCCTTGTGTTTATCAGCTAATCTCACGAGTTGTTACATTTTTCGACATAAATGTACACCTATGTATCTTAGAAAATGCATTCTCTTCAGTTTTGTATAAAGAACGGGACTCCATCGCAAAATTGTATTTAAATGAAAACTTAAAAAACATATACATACTTAAGAAAAGTTAAAATAACCACTCATACTTTTATACCCGTAGTTGCGTATGCATTTAATTTTTAAAAATAGTTCTTATTTATTTTTGCTTTATTTTCATTTTCTTAACTTAGTTTTCTTTTAGTTATTAATTTGTATTGTTTTAAAGAAAAATATATATTTTTTTTAATTTAATTTAATTTTCAAAAAATCTATTGCTAAAAACCGAATAGTGAAAGGTGAGACTTGCTTGTTAGCAGGTCTTTCAATTACTCTTTCGAAAGACAGTAAAGAGCTTTCAAGATAGTTTCCAGAATTTACAATTGTCTTACGACAGACTTTTTGTAAGTTTGGCAATGGACAACGGAAGATCGTGCCACAATACAATATTGTAATATCTTTATATTTTTCGTCCTTGCGATTATGCCATAGAATTTCTGCAAAGTCAACAATTTAGCATAATTTTGCATTCTAATTTCTACTAAATCTCTTTTAATAATGACACAACACAGCTTAAGCGGACAAGNGGTATTATTAGACATTTATTTTAGTGATAATTTGCAAATGGGGTATATAAAAGACATAAATACTTATATACTTATAAGGCGTCGACAAATACATATATGAAATGCTCACAGAAAATCTATCTATCTATATATCTTAGAAAATGCATTATCTTCAGTTTTTTGTAAAGAACAAGACTCCATCGCAAAATTGTATTTAAATGAAAACTTAAAAAACATATACATACATACTTAAGAAAAGTTAAAATAACCACTTATACGTTTATACCCGTAGTTGCGTACGCAACGTATACGCCCAGTAGCACCATACGCAGTCATCTAACACATTTATACTATGTTCACGTTGAAAAATAATTTTCTTCATTTAATTTTAAAAAATATTTCTTATTTAGTTTTGCTTTATTTTCATTTTCTTAATTTAGTCTTCTTTTAGTTATTAATTTGTATTGTTTTAAAGAAAAATATATATATTTTTTAATTTAATTTAATTTTCAAAAAATCTATTGCTAAAAACCAAATAGTGAAAGGTGAGACTTGCTCGTTAGCAGGTCTTTCAGTTACTCTTTCGAAAGACAGTAAAGAGCTTTCAAGATAGTTTGCAGAATTGACAATTGTCTTACGAAAGACTTTTTGTAAGTTTGGCAAGGGACAACAAAAGATCGTGCCACAATACATTAGTGTAATATCTTTATATTTTTCGTCCTTGTGACTATGCCATAGAATTTCTGCAAAGTCAACAATTTAGCATAATTTTGCATTCTAAATTCTACTAAATCTCTTTTAATAATGACACAACACAGCTTAAGCGGACAAGCTAATAATTAGGAAGTAATATCTTCTACAACATCAGCAGCTGAAGCTATATGTATGTATGGCGCTTTTCACATTCATTTTAACTAAGCTTCCTTTGTCCGATACTCAATTTTTCTACACACCTATGATATTCTCTTCGCTTTTCACTTTGGTCTAAATTAGACTACTGCCGCTGCTCATTGAAGAAAACAACAAAAAATTACATGGTTGCTGTAGCAATTCTGTAATTTGTGCCAAAGTCGTTCATTAACCGGATGCCAACAGACAGATGGAAATGCTGTAATGATGCAGCAACGTGCGTTTTGTGCACAGATGTCACACCTCCAACACAAACATCAATATCAGCTCGAATATCCGAGCGTTGTGTTAGAAGCTTTGCAACAAAAATTCTTTGCTGCTAAACTTTCGCAGAAGACGTTAGCACTTTAAACCACGCACTAACACAGTAAACAAACATATGTATATANATTACATGGTTGCTGTAGCAATTCTGTAATTTGTGCCAAAGTCGTTCATTAACCGGATGCCAACAGACAGATGGATATGCTGTAATGATGCTGCAGCAACGTGCGTTTTGTGCACAAATGTCACACCTCCAACACAAACATCAATATCAGCTCGAATATCCGAGCGTTGTGTTAGAAGCTTTGCAACAAAAATTCTTTGCTGCTAAACTTTCGCAGAAGACGTTAGCACTTTAAACCACGCACTAACACAGTAAACAAACATATGTATATATGGTTTTATGTACACTAGACTGTATCACGAAAAAAAAAGTTGCATTCTTTCAGCCGGGATTACACGATTTACTATATTTGAAGAATTTAAGCAAAACATTTCGCAAAAATATTAAGATTTACGTCAGCTGGATCGATTTCCGACGAATTGACAACCTTCCTCCTTTTTGTGAAGTCGGATAAAAATCTCCCTCAGATGACAAAACAGTTTAAGCTTAAACAATCTGCATAAAAATATTTAAAAGAAAAATCTACGGAATCATAATAATACGACTTTTGATGCGGTTTTTGTTTAAAAGATTGGATTAAGAAAAACTTGAATAATTTGACCAAAACTATACCGATTTAGAATTATGAGGTAGGTATCAGTGGAGCGGTATTTTTGCATCCTCTTTATTTATTTGCAAAGAAAGTAATTCACGTCTCAATATTTTTATTTTCAAATATCAACACATCCTAATTCAACTTGGAACCTTTCTCTTTCATACCTTAATTGAGATTATTTGGAAAGAAATATAAAGGGTGAGAAAATACTTTTCCAATGATACCTCAGAAGTCTAAATTGGTATGGTTTCGGCACAGTTATTCTATTTTTTCTTAAGCCAATCTTTCAAAAAATTTAAAAAGCAGCATCAAATCGCATTATTATGAATCCGTTGAAATTTTTGTTTACATATTTCTATGCAAATTTTTTAATCTTCAACTATTTTGTCATCTGAGACGATTTTTTTTGCAAAAAATACTTAAAAAAATAAGTTTATTCATAAAAAAAAACTCAATTTTCGGAGTTATTTTCAAATCGGTACAGCTCACGTAAATCCTAATATTTTTTTCGAAATATTTTGGTGCAAGTCATAAAATACAATAGATTTTATAGTTCCAGTGGAAGAGTGCCAATTTTTTTTTATGGGGAGTGATGCAGTTTAATGTACATACATTGTACAAATATGTAGGTATGTATGCATATTAATATATACCCTGTAAAATTCAGCTAATTCGGGATGATTCCGGGGCCTATCGCAAAGGATCATGCGACTAATACCACTTTTGATCTCTTTATATGGATTTAACTGTTCAATTTTCTTCGAGCATGTCCTATAAAGAGATAGTCCCCTTTTATACTACCCGTTCAAGTGACTAATCACTTTTAAAAACCGGGGTCCTTAGGTTTGCTAAGGTTCGTTGAGTAAGCGCGTACATATCATTACGCCTAAGCGTTTTTGGCCGAGTTCAACAAAGCACGCCAGTCGTTTCTTTTCTGTGCCAACTGATGCTAAGTGAAGCCAAGCCCTTCTCCACCTGGTCTTTCCATCGCAGTGGGGGCCTCCCTCTTCCTCTGCTACCAGCAGCGGGTTCCGAGTTGAATACTTTCAGAGCTGCAGCGTCGGTGTCCATTCGAACGGCATCACTCATCACTCTATCGTCTAGGGTAATCGGCGTCGCCAACGCGTAAAGGCCCGTAAATCGAATACTCCAAGAACCGCCAATCATACGCGTATGAGCCTAGTTGCGACTAATTAATGCCAGGCTAGCCAGAGCGGCGGCCGCCTCGTCCGCTATCGGGCCTGAGCACTTCCTTACGATCGGACCACAGCACTAGCAAACAAGATCTCAGGAAGGAGAGCAACAGAATCGGAGATGAACACTGGCGTACAACTGCAGGTCAACGCCAGGCTAAATGCTTACTGGGAGGCTACAATCTTACAAGGTACATGACAATCTCCCCAAGGGAGGAAAATAACAAGTGGGTTCCTGCAGACTAAGAGATCAACAGCACAAGCTAGGGATCTGTTTTAACGATCCACATATTTTATTTCTGCGAGTAGACTGAGGAGACTTCTTTACAGCTGCTTCGCGAGTGCAAGGCGGTTTCGGGAAGACGGTAGGTAGAGGTGCCTAGGCCAACTCTGATCAAGTTTAAAACTTATACAATCTTCAAATTTCTGGGATCCCTAGGTTGGTTGAGAGCACAATAGATCTCCGGGTCGCAGTGCATATCCCGGATTATGCTCTTTCAAGTTTTGTTGCACAATTTTTGCAGGGCATAAACGCGCATTTTCGTGCAAACAAACGCAATGCATTGCGAACAACAAAAACTCATTGCAGAGCGGATATGAGAAAAATCAGTCGTGAAATATTAGCCACGGAATGAGCAGTCAAGCGTTGGCTACTTTATTAGCATCCAAGCTGGGTAGGTGCGTGTAACTTTTTCGTTTCGTATTTCCACTGTTCTTATCACTTGGCGCTTCAGCCGCTATTTCACCGCTCAGTTGCACCAACTTCAAGGACTTCCTCCGTGCAATTGCCCTACTCTTGCCTTGTAAATTAATAAAAAGATAATGTCCTGGTTAAAGACCCATTTATCGCTTTCCGGCCAATGCCACAATTACTTGCCGTACTTTTTTTTGAGCATCAAACTTTCTTTCGCGCCCATCAGCACCTACGCTTTGGCTAAATCCGTTAAATAAACTGTTGCAAAACTGTTTAGAAGTTCTTCCTCCTCAGCTTTTTCTTTTCTTTTGTTTTTGCTCTTGTACCTCGCTATTGGTGTAGGTATGTATGTTTATTTATCTCCATTGCCATTCTGTTTACTTTCTCCTTCGGCAGCTTTTTGTTCACCATAGTTTGCTTGGGGACATCCGCTTCTGAACACGCTGCTGGCACGAAATTGGATTAAACTTTATTGTCTTCCATATTGTTTCAGAATTACTTAAGCTAGTTAGCTTTGTTGTTGCTGGCTAAGGGAAATAATGTTTGCATTTGAACTTAAATTGCTATGTAAAAGTGTTAATTAATTATTCGGTTAATTATGTCATGGTTAATTGGCTGGCAAAATATGCAATGGGGAAAGAAGTAAGTAGTTCCAAGTAGCTTGTTAATTAAGTAGGAGAAAATATGTATGTATGTAGGTGTTTAGATTAATTTGTTAAGTCTACTAATGTCGAATTTCTAATTTCAACTTTGAGAAAAAAATTTTCGCAGAATACACTTTTTCATAGCAATCAGCAACAGCAGAGTTTTTATACGTTTTTTGTGGCTAACAAGCTTTATCGGTCAAAAACCTTTCCAGAAGGTATCGAAAGTGTCGACTTAGGCTCATCAATGGTTTAGTGCTCCCATTTCCTTAACTTCCTCCATATTGCATGGTCGGTTGTACGTAAGGTCCATTTTGGCAACATGTTCGCCAATGGGCCAATGTCCCGCTATCGTGGCACTTAACTGACAATATTTATCCTCGAACTCTTTAAACGTTCCTCTGTTTTTATACCCGAGCGCACTTGTGCACAAGGGTATATTAATTTTGTTCACATAACGGTTGTTTGTAACAGCCAAAACGAATCGAGATAGATATAGACAAATGTATACATAAATGCTCAGAATGAATAGAGCATGAATGTCTGTCTGTCCGTCCGTCTGTCCGTCTGTCCGTCCGTCCGTGTACACGCTAACTCGAGCAAACATTGAGATATCTCAACGAAAATTGGTATATGGTTTTCGTTAATCCAAGGTAGGTTGGTATTGAAAATGGGCGAAATCGGACTGTAACCACGCCCACTTCCCATGTAACGGTAGTTTCCACAAATACGAAAACTGCGATATTTTAGTAACTATTGAAGATAATTCACTCAAAATTGATATTTACAATAATTTTCAGACGAAAAATAAGCATATTATAAATTTTTGGAAAATGGGCGTAGTCACGCCCACTTATGGTTACATGTGTATATCTTGGTAACCGCTGCTCCAATTTCTTCCAAACCTGGCACAGTTGTTGGCGTTGATACAGCATACTAAATGGCTGAAAATTTAAAAAATCGGACAATAACCACGCCCACATCCCATATAACGTTAATTTAGAGAAATAGAAAATCTTCGATAAATCAGTAAATATTAAAGCTTATTTATTCAAAATTGATGCTTGCAACAATTCTTTACCAAGAAATACGTGTATGGTAAAATTTTGGAAAATGGGCGTGGCACCGCCCTCTTATGATCACATATATGTATATCGGTAACCGTTATACCCATTTGTACTAAACTCGGTATGGTTATTGCGCTTGCCACATAAAAGCAAAACGTTGAAAATTATTGAAATCGGCAAATTTCAGAAATGCTTGAAACTTCAATATTTCGACGCTAATTTACACAAAATTGATACACCCCGGCTTACCATCTAGCGGAAGGTTTCGTAAAGGTGAAAAAAAAACACATATTTAATACTTGCGCCGGGTATTTAATGTTCGGCTCCGCCCAAAATTAGACTTTCTTACTTGTTTTTTTTTTTAAATTGTAATAATTCGACCATATATTCCTCGCAGTCTTACAGTTTTTAAGGTTGTTCCAACGTACATCAGTTCCCTTTTTATGAGTGCGAGTGGAAAGTTTATTGTCTCTGAAAATTACCGCAGTCCTTTTTTGACGCGTCAGTACATATTTCAGTAGAATTCTCCTCAACTATCCGGTCTCTACCACAATCCCGTCTAGCAGGAAACTTCACCTGAATGTTTTTCCTAAAATCTATCGTAGGAGGTATGTACATATATTATCCGATTATTTCCTTGATTCAATAAGATTGTCAAGAATACCACTATGGCCGTGCTGCTGCGCTTTCCAACAACAGTCTGACTCTATGAATCAAATTCACAGCAATTTGAGTTCACAGCAATTTGACGGATATGGAGTTCTATGGTCATGTGATAGCCGTGTACATCCAGAGGAGAAGCGTTGGATTTAATTCCCAGTTTCTACTGAATATTCCTTTACATGGTTAATAAGCAGTGAAGACTCGCTCGACGCGCTTCTGGATATTTGACTTCAAGCTCAGTTTTTTTTGTCTAGTACGACAGCTAGGTGTTTGGCCACGGAAGTCAATGTCAGTGTCATTCCATTAAAATAAGAAAGCTTGAATAATGTTATTTTTGTTTTATTTGTAAACAGCAGCCATTCCATTTGTTCGGGTTTACACCTACATTCATAGGCCAGTTTTTGTGACCCATGAGTGTAGGCTGAGCGAATCACCCTCTATGACGTCGTTAATCGTTGATAGAAAAAGACGTCATACCGCTACCACTACATCATCTGCATATGCTGCTACCTTAACTCCAGCTTTGTTGAGATCCAGTGGAATGCCAGCATTAACGCCACCAATAATATTAGTCTGGATATCAAGCGAAGAATAAATCAAGCAATAGGTGTTACTTTAGAGAATAATTGACGAAATCATGTTTTTCATTGAGGAGGTACATACATGCCTGTCATTCGTTCAAATGTCAGCCGCTGCCAGAATGTTTTCTGAACCGGTTGTCTCGAATTTGTCCACCGAAAACGTGAAAAATCTATTTCGAAGGCCCATCGCATCTGCGGTAATACTTTACTATCAAAATGAGCATTCATTAGTGCAAACGTTTTACTTTCAAACTTTTGATAATAATGTTGCGTTTATCACTTGAAAGTTCCACTCAAGCGTGTAACTTGCGATGGAGAGTTCAGCATTAGAATATATTCGATTCATGGACAATCTCTTTCTGAATACAATTGCTTTATGAACTCGATTGAATGAGTACGTTTCCATTTATTTGGACAATACTTCCGACGGACAGATGCAGAATATCAGAATTAAGGGATATGCGTAAGTAAATCTAGTTATCTCTTTAATTGGCTATAAAACAGTTAATTTGTTTTCCATANTACATATTAATGCATATGTATATATGTATCTACATTTGAATGAATCAGTATTATTGACATTTGCCCCTAACTTGTTTGTAAGCTTACCAGCTAAGGTGGCAACAAATCGCTGATAGACATGCCTACACCGCACAGTGGTACCGCCTCATACATTTTTTGGACACAATTAGAAGGAATCGGCGTAGAACTTCAATTTTCCGTATGTAACATTTATGGATCGAAAATATCTGAAAAAAATAAAAATGGGTGTGATCGATTTATTTTAAAGCCTAGCTCCCATATAAACTCAACCTCAAAACGTGTTAAAAATTCCATAAAAAGTGCATCGATGAATATATGAGTCCCAAATGTTGTCCATTTATTTTCAATAACGTTATGTGGGAGCCCTGAAAAATTAGGTGTGTGATCTATACTTCCATATGAACCTACAAAAAAAAAACAAGAAAAACAAAAGTTTTAAGAAAAACACATTGCTTAAGGTAACAAAAATCTCGATCAGTTTTAGTTGAATAAAATTCTTCTGAAATTTGCTGCTTTTATTTTGTATTAAAGTGCTAAATTCGTACAAAGTTATGAATTTTTCTTACTCAAATATGCCTTTGTTAAGCCAAACCCTTCGAATATAAAAATTGTTAATCAAAAAAATTGTATTTTTTCCGTCGAAATATTATTGTGCGCCGGTGTACCATTAGACCATGCAAAGGATTATAAACACTTTAAATGCATGCACATGCAAACATTCTCACACAAAGGTGGGAAGGTATGGAATGATTATTGTGATTATATTATTATGTCACGCATAGCTCAACATACATATGTAGTTGTGGTTGAAGTAGTGATGCACTTCGATATATGTATGTATGTATATTCGGCTACCACACCTGTTGCATGTGCACGCAATTCACCTGAGTAAGAACTTATTGTCCTTATTGATTTGAAATTGACATGACAACAAGAATGCATAACCAATTCAATGGTATACTATAGTTACTTACTCAGCTAAATGTAGACACATTCTTTCTCTCTTCTCTCTTTTCAACAGTAATATATTTACCAATCATTCCTGCTCAAGATCTCGAGAAGTCGAATTGTTGAACTCCTGCAATTCAATTGGCAGAGGAAAAGATCGTTAACGCCCGTCTTTTTAAATAATTGTATATTTACATAAATATTTACTTTAATAATGCATATGCATATGCATACATGTGTATGTACATATGTAAGCGTGCAACATTTAACCCCGCCAAATGTACACGCATAAAGTTAGAGTGTGGCAACTTTAATACATAAATACAAAAGCTGACACAGTCGTTGACTTATGACTTCGCAGTAGGCGGTTGACTGAAGCCGCTCACTTGCGCCTGTAAATATGCATGCATGCCTTTGCTCATCCATGAAGTGATGAGTGCATTGCTGGTAGGAATCAGTGTTGCCAGATATACTCTTTTCTTCAGATTGAAGTTTTTGTGCAACTTTACGAGGAAAGGTATGGATATATTATTTTTTTATTTAAATTCCACATTCAAAACAGGTGGCAACTCTTATCAAATATATATTGAAACTAATCCTGGTATTCAGTAAGCAGTCTCTAGTTACTAGTAGAGACTTTTCGTGGTAAACATCGATTTCGAAACTAGATATTTGGTATGCAGTAAGCTGTCTCTGGTCTCAAAAAAAGCCAGTAACTGGTCAGCTGGCTCTGAGCAGGTCGCAAGAAGCAGGCGCGAAAATAAATAAAGGAAGTATTTGTTTAACAACGATCTCATTAGGAAATAAACCCAAATATTTTAGTATAAAAAAAAATCCTTACTAATATTGTAAGTCCGAAAGTGAGTTTCAGCGAGCTTCCACGCTTTTACTACTCAACCAATCATCATGCAATTTTGTACTCTGGTGTCATTTAGCCCAACTTAAAATATAGGATCGATTTAATCTCGATTGTAAAAGGGGGCGTGGCACCTTCCTTACAAACGGAATTTTTCATACTGTATATCGCAGGAAATATTTGTGATAGATATATCAAGAAATGGATTTTAAGAGGCTTAAAAAAGTTGCAGTTTGAAAATATTTTGGAAAGGGTTGCCACCCGGTTGAAAGGTAAAATTTTAAATTAATTATTCGCAAGTTATCTGAAAAATTGAAAATATGGATTTAAAACGAAAGATTGCTAAGAAACCTTCAGATTGAACATTTAGATTATTGAGGTATTTTACAAGGGTTGCCACCAGATTAAGAATTATATTGCATTAATTTAAATTAACAACTGAAATATGGGTATCAAACGAAATTTTTTTGAAAAGGGTTTTAGTTCTAAGCTGCATGAAGGACGGTTGCCACCTGTTTGGAAAATCAAATTCTACTTGAACTGAGGGAATTAGGTAATTGTAATATGTATCACAGTATTGGTGTCAGACCAAATGGGTTGAACAAGGTTTTGGTTGGAAAATGTTTTGGAGAGGGTTTCCACCTGTTTTAAAAGTCGAATTTTAACTAATAATACTCAAATTAAAATGTCAAACGTAAGAGTGTATATAAGAGTGACTATATGGGCGGTAGGCGTGGTTATTGTTTATGATTTCGCCTATTTTCAATACAGTCCTTCTTTAGCTCAAAAGAAATACACATACCAAGTTTCGTTACTCAAGTTATCGATTTTTACTCAAGTAAAAAGCCTGGGACGGACGATTTCTTTTTTTCATTCAGAGCATTTATTTATACATTTGCCTATATCTACCTGGCTGTTGCAAAGAATCGAACAATCGTTATCTGCCGCGATGCCAAGCAACCTCAAAAATAAGCCAAAACTGTATATTTTGCATTTTTAGGTTTGGACATTTAAAAACCTAATATGATAGAAGAATTTTGAGTTCAGCGAACCAAAATATATTAGAAATTACTAGCCTTTCCGCAGATGAAATATTCATGTCGAGCAGTTTTTTTGCTGGCTGGGTCTTTATAACTTCACTGCCTATTCCACACATCGTAACACATATGTATGGAGTGTACTATGTATGTTCTATACACCGCTTAAAATACTACAACCCAGTGAGAAAATGTAATTTATAGTAATCGAAAAAAGAATCAGTAAAATAGGCGTTTTCACATTCGATAATGCATTATTTTTCCCACGGCGATGTTCTAGGAAAAGTGAGGCATTAAATTTTTGAAATTCCAGTAATGCTGGAATAAATGCGATTTAATATGAATTTTTTGCGACTTTTTGAATACATTAGAATGCATACCAATTAAGGTGTTCGCTAGAAGAAAATTCGATTTTTTTTTTTTAATACCAACAATTCAACTTTAAACCGAAGAACTGTTCAATATTTCACTTAAATTTATATAAACAAATAGAAACAGTTTATTTTGAAATTTTTTGGATGTTTCAAGAATTTGCACTCCACGGCAAATCTATGCTCCTTAAAACTTAAAAAAAAAAAAATATTACGTGCAAATATATCACCCATTTAGCAAAATACTATAAGAAAACGAAATTTTTCAGAAGCCGCTATTAAAGTTTTAAGTTTAAACAAACTTTTAGTAAATGAAATAAATAAATAATAAATAGTACTTACATGCGTAGTTACATATATTTGAGGTTTTTTATTGTTTTTTTATTTTTTTTTTTATTTCGTTTTGGAACATAACCTTTATGCTGGGTTACCACCAGGCATTAAATGGCAAAAATTACAAATGACAAAGTTGAGAAATAAAAAATCTTCGTGTCAGTATGTGAAAAAAATAGTCATTAAGTTCATATCCACATGACATTTTTTTAAATGGCATACATTTTTTGTCATTTCAATGCCTAGTGGAAATTCGGAAGTCCAGAAGGACTTTTAAAAAAACCAGCACTGTAATGTGCATACACAAGCATGTATGTATGTGTGTATAATTGTACAAAACTTTTCGTGGTTTAAAATGCAATGGAGTCACGATGCCGGCGGCAATTTGTTTCCACTGTTGACATTTATTGAGAATTATGATGGAGTTTTGTGGTTGGAGGAGTTTAAAACGATGCAGTAGAGTATAAAAAGAAACACAGTATGTAGGTATATAACAAATTGTCGCCAATAGAAAGCTTGAAAGTGCACACTGATACAGGACTACTTAAAGGAATACGCCGCACTGGATATGTTTGTACTAATATACATAGCTTAGAAATCTTATGAAAGTAAGTAGATTGATAAAAATGGTAAAACCAAAAGTCGCACAACTAATTTTTAAGGCGTGCTATAATTTTTCATTTATCGTAATTCATATTTTACATTAAATAGACATAGAGTTGGCGGCCATTACGCATACTGAATTCTAAATTTGTTTATCAACAATGCAACAAGTTCAGACCCAGTAACAGTGTGAAGATTAAGAAATGAAACTGGAGGAGGTTAAAATATATTTTATTAGTTATGTATGTATATATTTTTGAACATATTGCAGCCATCTCTGGTTAAATATGAATTATTATATAAAAAATATGATTAAGAAGTAACTTGAACACGCTCTTTTACACCATTTATCAGAGCTATTTAGACTTTTATCAAGGCTTATTTTCAAGGCTTACTTATTCGTTTATACTTGACAAATGCGATTTATTTTGTTTTAGTATATGTATCTAATTTAAAACTCTCACAGCTTCTGAACTCTTTGAGACGCCCCACTATAGGCAAAACACGAGTTTTTTTTTCAAAATCGTAGGTCTCCGCTTAGAAAAGAGATAATGGAATGAAAATTTTTTCATCGTGAAGATAAAACTTCGTAGTCTTACCGCGTGAATACCAATCGCACAATGGCCTTTCAGAACCCCTATCACTAGCCCTTGGGAGCTAACGTGTTTTTTGACACCATTAAGGATTAACGAAAAGTATTTAAAAGTGGTCTATAAATACATGTACTGCTACATAGAAACGTCTTCTTTCCATATTATTAGGTATTTATTAGAGTATGCAATTTCATTATCGCGAATACGAAGTATGCGTGTTAGTTTAGCGCTCGCCGAGCTAACACTAGGCCCAAACATCCAAGAGTGAACCGCAGGAGAACAGAGGCGTCCCTACCCTGCACAAAAAAATTATCGATTGATAAAAAATAACCTACTTGTAGTTAGCATTTTTGCGGGATTTCTATAAAATATATAACCTGTAGTTAGCTACAAAAAGCTGACTTGAAACTAGTTGACAAGTAATGCAGGAGTAAAGAAGGAGATTGTTTTCTTTAAACGCGTTTCTATTCAAATATCTTGCACTTCGCAAATACTTTTTCGAATTGAGGACAAATAAAAGGAACATCGAAGTTTCATATTATCATTTTGAAGTTGTGTCCGACGGAGTTGGAATATGGGACCACCTACAGCAGAATATGTAAACAAATATGAAATGTAATAAAATAAATAAATTAGGTAAATAAAAATAAAAAAAATAAAAAATTAATAAAAAAAATATTTTGTTTTTCCTATTAACAAATAATAGTAATAAAATAAATAAAGTAGGTAAATAAAATTAAAAAAAAATAAAAAATTAATAAAAAAAATATATTGTTTTTCCTATTAATATTTTATGTCCAAAAGTAGTTAATTACAAGTTAGTTACATCAAATGCAGAGGTAGCCACCCTTGACTACATATAATGCAGAGGTAACCACCCTTGACTATTTCGCGGCCATCGCCATAGAAATATAGTTAGATTTCGTCAAAAAAAATATACAGATAATAAGTTACTTTTGGCTCCTTCCTAATCAACTTAAAGTTAGCTTATAGTTAGATCCATTTCCTGCAGGGTAGCTGCTCTTTATCTGGGGATAATGTTAAGGGGTGCTTGTCCTATGCCAGATCATCAGCCACACAGTTTCCCGTCATGTCTCTGTAATTCGGCACCTAAACTAGCCTTACTAAGAAGTACTCCGACGCGATTGATAGAGAGATCAGACATTCCTTTACCGATTTCGAGCGCACCATCAAATCCTTTTGCAGTGAATATACTGCTTCCTAGATGGCAGCTATTTCCAACTGAAAGACACTGCAGAAGTCCAAAAGCCTGAAGATAGTTTTCGTGAACAGTTTCCGACAGAAGAAAGCTCAACCAAGCCTGTCTTCAAGTTTTTATCCATCCTTAAAGAAGTTTACCGCTCCCTTCTTCGAGTAACCCGGCCTAGCCATTTTTAATGCCTGTGATCAATTATTGTGAAAAACCAAACCGTCTGGCTTGGAAAATTATACTGCTTAAAATAAAATAAATTTTAATATATTTATATATCTCACTTTGACAGGAAGTAGTTTCAATTTTTTAAAAATTATTTGTACCACTGAATTTGTGTTTTTTTTTCTTCTCTACGGATGCTCCTATTCAATTCCTCTGTGTAATCGCCCACTGATTCCGAAAATTGAGTTAGTTTTTTTCTATGGATCAGGGTTCAGAAAAGTTCGTTTTCAAATGATTAAAATTAATTAATTTCATTTGTATTTGCTATCTGTGAACGAACTTTATAAAAACCATTTGTTTTCGTTGCCTGGTGACGATTGTTTTCTTTTTTGTTTTCATTCGGAAGAATGTATTTTTAAATTTTGTTTGCGTTCTTATTAACTTCAAAGGTAATTATATTGTTTTCATTCGTTATATACGAGTGAATATGAACTGACTCATTCGCTCTCTGCTGCAAATATTTGCCCGAATTTATCACTATTTAGCGATGTATGTATTTAAATATAAGTTGAAGAAAATTTATTTATTTTAATTCTCTTTTTTTCAAAGCACAGTATTATAAATTGAAATTATTTCAAACATCTACATATTTACATAAGTATAGGGCGAGTTCCAAGTTGCATGCTGCTTTGTATTTGTATATTGCGTATACATTTTGCAGCGATATAAAACAACATGCAACTATAACTCTCCCATAATTATGTACACTAGATAACAAAATTTCCAAAAAGTTCTGAGCTCTGGCCTTTGACCATCATTTCATATTTAAAAATTTCCGCTGAGCCCAAGTATGAAGTCAGATAATAATATAGTTTTCGAGATATAGCCAACTTTCAAAGGCTGCGTTTCTTTATACATTCCGGATAATCCCATTTCACAGCCGGAATAAACAGAATGCGTTTGAAATATACGTTAACATATCATCAGGAACGTTCTAAAGATCTAGTAAACAAAAAAGCTTATTCCAAACGTTCAGAATGAATAAAGAAATGCAGCCAAAATAACGTCTACGAAAATGCACTTCTCCGTATGAAAGCAAAATACTATTTTGAAAATAGCTGAGCATAGATCAACAAATGTTCCTTTTGACGTTAACTCGCATATTGCGAANGTATTTGTATATTGCGTATACATTTTGCAGCGATATAAAACAACATGCAACTATAACTCTCCCATAATTATGTACACTAGATAACAAAATTTCCAAAAAGTTCTGAGCTCTGGCCTTTGACCATCATTTCATATTTAAAAATTTCCGCTGAGCCCAAGTATGAAGTCAGATAATAATATAGTTTTCGAGATATAGCCAACTTTCAAAGGCTGCGTTTCTTTATACATTCCGGATAATCCCATTTCACAGCCGGAATAAACAGAATGCGTTTGAAATATACGTTAACATATCATCAGGAACGTTCTAAAGATCTAGTAAACAAAAAAGCTTATTCCAAACGTTCAGAATGAATAAAGAAATGCAGCCAAAATAACGTCTACGAAAATGCACTTCTCCGTATGAAAGCAAAATACTATTTTGAAAATAGCTGAGCATAGATCAACAAATGTTCCTTTTGACGTTAACTCGCATATTGCGAATGAATAGAAGAAAGACTGAATTTGAATCATTTGCGAACGAATTTTCGTTTTTTGTGTTCAATATCTCGTAGTTATATGACAGACATTTTTAATTTGTTCGTATTTTTATTTGCTCAAAGTGGTTGCGCTTGTGCTCTCTAGCTCGAATGATAAAAAGAATTTTTTATAATCGAGAATTTTAAAAAGCGTTCAATTCAAACCAAATGTTTGCTGTAAAGAATTATTTGTGAATACAATTAATATTTTAAATATTCTCCGTACCCTGCTATGGATACGTTTTCGACATATTTGCAATTTACCGTTATTCAGCTAAAAAAGACGTGGTTCCACTTAATCACGTATGTATATCTTAAGAACCAACTGAACAACCTTAATACGAGATGGCAAATGAAAGTTAAGAAAATTCTTCATAAACCGTGTATTTATACATAACTTTTCGATAGGTCTAACAGTTTCTGAAAAATTAATTTAACATTACAATTTTTCATTTTTTTTTACTTAATGGAAACATAAAAAAATTCAAACTTTAAAATAGGATAAATAAAAAATAAAGAATTTTTTGTCAATTTTTTTTATTTTATATGAGAAGGCGAATTTATATAAGGTGGTGTTGTTTCATCAGCTGTGAGTAGCGTTTGATTGTCAAAATTTTGAATTTCGTTAGTGAGTGAGTGAAAACGTGAGAGTGTTTGCATTTTCTGTCGCCCTTTTTCATTCGGGGAAGAATAGCTGAAATTTGACAATGGCCCGCTAAAAGCAAAAACAAAATACATGTAATTGTTGTATTTGTTCAATCGATACGACCTTATATGTATTCACGATTGAGAGAATACAAAGGTTGCGCCGATCTCGGACCGCTATTCCTCTCTTAACGAATTTGACAGAATCGTGGTTGTTTACGTTTTCCTTGCAACATTTTTTCTTCTTCTTCCATTCTTGCTCACGTTTTGGCATTTCTCTCTCGCAATTGCACCAGTGTGACGTCACACAAAAGTTATTCTCAAATATCCTCTCTGATCGGCGCAATCTTGTATTCTATCATTCTTGATATGTATTCGCCTTGAGAAGGTCGCTACCTAAAGCAGAATATACACAAGTAGACTTGTCTGTACTACATGTCAAGTATGACGTACCGTCGCATCGTGGATAGGCGGGTGTGTATACCAAATTCCAGGTCTGCAGACATGTATAAAGGAAATTTTTCAATTTGTTTGCCCGTTGTTGCGACAGCTATGAACGTTTATAGTATACAATGCAGATAGAACTTCATATGTGTATAGAAAAGTACAAACCCAGCAAACATTTGGTGTAACAAATAAGTCAATTTGATTTCTTAAACTGATTCACATTATATCTTTACAGAAGACTATAAGGATTAATCATTAAAATAATAAATTTTAATAGTTTAAATTTTTTATTTATATCTTTATGTAACTACATATATCGTATATCGTCGCCTGAAATGCAATACGACGGAAAAAACATCGTTCCTGAAATGCAAAAAGTCGTAACTGATAAAAAATTCAAAATTCACTTTTGATTAATATGATGGATTTCATCGAATTACAACTCCTCAAATCGTTTTATCAAAAAAAAATTTTAGTCACGAATTTTTCTACTTTATTGAAGTTGCTCTTTACGACTTTTTCCATTTCAGGTCACGATATGTATAACAAAGATACTAACACATACTTCCATATACATATGAGGCGATTCACGTCAAATGTCCCAAGCGCGCTTAGCGGTGCAAAACAAGCTTGTTTTCGAATAGCTGAAAAGCAGACAGAAAATGGGAAAAATAATTCAAAAACCATGATTTCCGTCGCGTCACGTCGACTCCGTTCGTTTGAACGAATTAAAACATCATACTGTGATAGGAAATTTTTACAAAATCATTATTTAAACACGCTATATCTCAGACGTTTGTGTATCGATCGATTTGACGTGACGCGACGGAGAGTGGCGACTGGTATAGCCCGCTATAAAAGGCTTTATAGCTCGGAAAAATCAAAAAAGTCCCTTTTTTTATTAATGATTTATATGTAAAAACACCTGATCTTTCGATTGAGATGACTTAAAACAATATTAAAAATGACCATAATTGAGAAAAATTACAAATAAAATTTCGTTGCGAATTTTCACCGTGAAAATGGGAAAATTTTGGAAAACGCATAACACCATCGGATAGCCCGTACAAAAATTTATATAAGTCATGGTTTTTGAATTATTTTTCCCATTTTCTGTCTGCTTTTCAGCTATTCGAAAACAAGCTTGTTTTGCACCGCTCAGCGCGCTTGGGACGTTTGACGTGAATTGCCTCATATGTATGACAGGAACTTTCGAAAACTTTCCTTTACGTTGTGTGCGCGGTGGGCGGAGCGGGAGAGGCACGGTCATGAGCCGCTGTTTACAGAAATGCAACTCCTTCCCGGTTGCCTTATAAAAATGGGGAAAAATCTAAATTTTCGCTTGTTTTGAGTAGATGAAGGCACTGACTTGAGCCTTTCCGTGTTGACATTTCTAGTGCATAAAGGTAAAGGCGTCAGGCTCCGGTGGCTTTTTTTTTAAGTTCCTTTTGCGTAGGCGGTCTTCGGCCGCGCTTAGGGATTAAATCCTTACAAGTAGAATTCTCCTTTCTGTGTTGCCGGAGGCCGTAAAGAAAAGCCACCCGAAACTTTTGCAAATTATTTATTGAAAAAAAACGGTATTAGTATATTCATCAAAAAACCTACAAATTTGACTCAATAACGAGCCGCATGTGAGGGCAATAGAGTCCAGTATGAATCATTTGTCCTATAAATACTTGCTGGGAAGACGTAGATCCGTATGTCGTTATGTTCGTTCACTTCANTCCTTACAAGTAGAATTCTCCTTTCTGTGTTGCCGGAGGCCGTAAAGAAAAGCCACCCGAAACTTTTGCAAATTATTTATTGAAAAAAAACGGTATTAGTATATTCATCAAAAAACCTACAAATTTGACTCAATAACGAGCCGCATGTGAGGGCAATAGGAGTCCAGTATGAATAATTTGTGCCTATAAATACTTGCTGTGAAGACGTAGATCCGTATGCCGTTATGTTCGTTCACTTCAACGATTACAACGAAATGAAGTTTGAACAACGTGTCGCATAGGTGTATACTGAACTGACAAGCGACCATGTATGCATACAAGTCTGATTGTGTATTTTCTGCTTAAAGGTGAAAAAGTGTCAAGTCCACTTTTTGTCAAAATTTAATTTTTCATGCAGAATGACAGATAATGTTGAACTACATCGAATTTTCGTCTCTCCTTAATAATTAAGAAAAGGACTTGGCACTTTTTCACCTAGGTAAAGAGGTGTTCCTTTTCAAATAAATTAAGCTACGAAGCAATGAAGAAAACCGATTGATAAATTAAAAAGGAGTGAGTGATCAAATGAAAATGTGCAAAAGTTTTTTTTTGAAAAATGAGCAGGTAAAAATGTTATTCATACGCCAGGTGCTCATTTTTGTTTTATTTACCTCGAAAACTTATTCATAGAAAAAAATTATTTCGATTTGCGGAATCAACGAGCGATTTTACATAGGAACTGTATAGGGGCATCCGTTGAACCAAAAAGAAAAAACAAAAATTTTTAATCCGGTGCTAGCATGGTCCTTGTTTTCGATTTTGTCTTGGCCGTAAAGCAGTACCAGGCAGCCAGTAGCCTCGCGAGGCTATGCACGCTTTATTTGCCGTATGTGCGTGTATATGTATTTTACCTGCATAGCCCTAAAGTCTCTTGAAGAAAATTAAGATTGATGACGAGACGAAATATATTTTCCATCGCAGTACCTTGAATACTAAAAGAATTGGCAGAGCTATTCAAGTTTGCATTAAAACTGTAGCTAATATGTAAAAGGTTTAAATTGTCTATTTTTCATTTTCTTTCTATAATTTTTTACAAAATCTAATAGCCTGGCGAGTAGTATGAAGTAGTGAATAATCCGAATGTACTTTGGCCGCTCAACACAGGTACATTCGGTACCAGCGATTAAAAATCGTTTGTTTATATCATTTCATCACATTGACGTGGATTATTTCACCGGTCCGATTACTTATATGTGTCACAAGAAAAAACACTAAGCTCATGCACGAGCATCGATTTAGTTAATATAGTAAAGGTTTTTCTGCCGACAGTTCTCTTCCAAACCCTTTCTATTCGACTACCCATTCACAAAATGCATGCCAGCCAGGGTACGAAAATAAACTATATTGTATGTTACTATTTCGTTTTGTT
>NW_016160644.1:45697-61507 GCF_001687245.7 Rhagoletis zephyria | reverse complement strand
GTCTTTGATTTTGCTACGACCACATTTTAATTTCTAGCAAATTTGATGGTTACTCCTACTTTTGGAGAGGACACCAGTTAGTTGCCATACTTGCCTTTACTTCACCGCAAACATTCTGTTTACGCTGCAGTTTTCAGGTTTTCATAATTTTTTTTCACTGCGGTCTAGATATTTTGCAACAAATTGGCCAGCAACACTGTCACGCACGTAGAAAATATTTAAGGGATGAGTTCTATACATATGTATGCATTTTTATGAGTCTTTCCATAATATTCAGTCGAATTTTTTTTTTTCGAACAATATCCATCTAGATATGAATAACATAATCATAAGAAATACAACATTGAAAATTAGTACAGAAGTACAGCTAAGAGAGTGGATCTGCATTGTGTTGTAATAAATCCTATGACTTTTGATGTCATGCCCACTGAAATTTAAGTTTGTTTGAGATTTCAAAGATAATATTTCTTTGAAAGAGCTTTTGGCCTGTCTGTTTCCTTTTCATTTTGTCTGGGATGCCGCTTTCCTATTCAGAATATTTTTGTTAAAAAAGCTGAGAGCTGCTTTTCTTCCCAGAGATGAGTGCGGTCACCTAAACTGTACCACGAAAATTTCACCGAATCACGGATTTTGAAAAAAAAGTCATTATTTATTTGGCAGATACATTTTCGTACCCCATCATTCATTTCACGTATGTATAATTGTTGTAAATTATTGTCTTTCAATTTTCTTTAAAAAGGAAACAAAGTTAATCCCTCTAATTTTAAAAGTAATTTTATAGCTGAACATAATTAATTTATCCAGCGAGATCTCCTTCTTAAAAACTTTAAACACCGTTCTCATCTATTTCGGTAACTGTTCTCGTTCTCGAGACACATATTAAATTTTGTCTCAAAAAAGTTAATTTTCCACATTGTGCGGCATTGAAGGATAAGCATTTCAGTTTTTTTGCCTCTTCGCTAAATAGATCAACGCAATTGTCCCGCGTTTGTGGAAGCGACTTCACCATAAGAGGTTGCGGTAGCTGAATGTTAAACTCTGGTATAACTCCATCCTGATTTCTTACCGACTGGTTCTGATATTTTAGACGGTGAGTTTATCGTGAGTGATAGGAATAGGTAATAATTTCAGTACTAAGGCTAGTTGTGACAAGAAAATGCGCGGCATCACAAAGCAAATGAGCCTGCAGTACTCAGCACTCAGTTCCTAGCGCAATTCAACCCTCGGCGAAATTTCAATTACTTTGTGCTAGGAACCTCATATAAGCTCAGGTTTTGAAGTATGAAGTTTTTTGACCAACTAGACCAGTGTTGGTAAGAAACTCGGTAAGACAGATATGTCTTACCAGTGGAAATTTGCGGTCCCCAACTGATATTTCTGTCTTGTCTGTGTAGATTTGGGGTTACGAATGCGAAGTCTCAATTTAATGCATTGTAATCAACGTGAATTTGCCTAACGTGCATTAACGTAGTAACCAATTTCGTATTATATATCACTTTCACATTATAACATTACTCTAAACATTTGCGCATCATTCTTGCAGTTAAACCGTTTAACGGCGAAAACCATGCCATTCATCTTCATCTATTTTCTCTGTACGTTCTAGTCTAATATCGACACAGCGACTTCAATTCCAAAACAACATTTGCCGTCCGTCAACGAGAATGTCACCAACGGAAGCTGCCTCAAAGCAATGACCAACTCGCATTCCGGCGAGTCCAATATCACGAAACCGTCCAGCTATCCAACAAACAACATTTTCTGCAATGGTGTTAGTGGTACTACAGTTTTCAGTGTCGATGAGAGGGCGTTGCTGTCAGCCGAGACTTCGCTTGCAACCCCTTCCTTAACCTCAATATCATCGCCACTAAATCTAGACAACAACAATAAGTTGAAAATTCAAGCCAATCTGTCCAACAACTCCGTCCAAGAGAACTTTACACGTCCTAATGGTTCTGTCACGAAGATGACTTTGAAAAACAATCACTTGATCGTTGAGACTGAAGAGCGACACGTAAGTGCTCGATGTTGAACATTGAACGTTGAACGTTGAAAGTTATTTGGTGTTGAGTGTTAAGTGCTCAGTATTGGGCACTTTTAAATGCATTTGTTGGTGTTGTTGTCGTTGTGCTTGTGTGTAGGTGATGGGCGAAAATAAGGATTTGTGGGGCTTATTTGCCAATTGACAGTCGATTGGCATAGACAAAGGCCCATTTACAGCACCTACACATACACATGCACGCACACTCGCCCACCTAAATACTTAAACACTCAAACGGTTCAACGTTCGCCTGCTTGTTTAACTTCTTCTTCTTCTACTTCTTCTGCACTTTTTCTTATTTGTTTGCTCTTCTTTGTCGTTAGTTATTGTACTCGTAGTCATTGTTATTCTTACCTTTCTGGGTACTCTATTTGTCGTTGTTGTTTGCTTGCTCATGTTGTTGTATTTATNTGTCTCCGGCTATCTGCACGTATGTACATACATTCATACATATTATCATTCATACGTGTACAAACATGCGAACATTGCTGGTGGAAATGTATTTGGGTGAGGGTAGCCACCCTGCAAAGCGCCATATACTCCAGCTCTGCATTACATCGTAGTAGCACAAAAGTACTCCAAGGGACTACTCCATGAAATACCTATCTCTCGGCAACACAGCCTAATAAACATTGTGTATGGATTACGATCGTTAAAACACGAGCATTTGTCGGGTAGAGAGTTGGCCCGCTATACTCCGCAATATGGCACATATAGACCACATAGTCCAGCGATTTTTGCAGGGCAGCGCCTTTCCTGTCTGAGGCTGTGTCACAGCTGTTCGTGAACATATGTATAAATATTTGCCTTATATTTGGAATATTATTTGTTGAAGCTTAATTTTAATACATACGTGTAAATATTCTGTATCTTGGGCCACTTACTTGTGTGTACTTGTTCCATACTCACATTCAAAGTTAATCTATACTCTTATGAATATATATAAATACCTATGTATGTAAATGTTTAGCAAGTTTATCCGTTGATAATTAAAACACCACAGGGATAAAGAGGTCACACAACTACATCTTTTGACAGCCGGGGTATTAGGAAACAACAGCGAGAGCAAAGTGTTCCTTGGAAGGGTTTGACAGGATACGAATTGAAAAAGTTTGAAATAGAAACCCTGCCGAAGATATACCTACATATGTACGTACGTAGATAGTTATAAATATGTAGAAAAAAGTAAACGAAAATTATCAAACTAAGTTTGCATAGTCTTTTTATATTTTCAGCAGTGAAGAAAAATAAAAATCAAGAATCAATATTAAATAAATACCTACTTGAAGAGAATTTCAATGTCAAAAAAATTTTCGCCTTTGCTAAAAGTAGCCAAAATCGATTTCTTTTAATACAGTCCATTGCATAATTATAAATCCAGTACAAAAGTCTTTGAAACAACCGTCACAAGCAAGTTAGGGCAAAACTTTCTCCTGTAACTATTGCTTGGTAAAAACTCTCTTCAAATAGAGTGTTACGTTTTTATATAGTCATAACTTAATTAAGAGGAAATGAAAAAATCTAAAAATAACTTGTTGCAAAACTATAAATGCAAAAATGAAATCCCAATAAAAAGAGTAGAACATGCAAATATGTCCTTCTAATACTAAAGCTGTGTAACTTTAACTAATTTAAATATGAGGTCACCATACTTAAATACAATGTCTTCACTAAAGCAGCATCCAATTTATGCCAATTGGCGATTATCAGCATAAACTGTCCTTGCTAGTACTTCGCACACATTTTTCATTGGGTTGAGGTCACAAGGGTCCAAATATTGTTGGTTTCCAACCAGCATTTTTCTCTTTAGCGGTATGAACTGCAGCTTTGTCCTGTTGAAAAATCCAATATCTTTCATTGCGCTCAATAAATGGCATGAAAATGTTCAGCAGAATGGCAACATAGTCTCTACTCTTAATTTTGTTTGAGTAGAAGGGCACCTCAAGAGTACAATGGGATGTTATTGCGCCGCACGCCATCGCATTTCAGCAACCGCTTTAAAAAGTAAAACGAAATATTTGTCAATATTATTGTGGCCTATTAATATGTATTTCAATATTTTTTTGTATTAATTGTGGTACAAAGCTCAATAAAAATATTGAAGTAAAATCGAACAGTTTTTTTTTTAGAGTATCACATTTCGCTGCTTTTGAACTGATGGGTATTTAATTAGATACTACTGGACTGGCTCGTTTTTGGCCATAAAGATCTAGGAAGGAACTAGAAACTCGGTTCACTAATTAAGTGCTTCCCTGCAGGGTATGCAGAAGCCAGGGATGTAATAAAATATGTTTACCATTTTTCTGGTACTTGCAAATATCCGACCAAAGTAATGATAACATTTCACGGCCATGAAAGGCATAAAAACTCCTCCGCACTATACCCGAAAATTTAAGGCAGGCCAATCGTTGTGGACATAGGACTTTTCTGGAAATATTTGTAGGCTCTTCTAAAGAAGCTTGCGTTTTTATAATTTTTTTCCAACCTGGTCACAATGAGATTCTATATTCATATATGCATCAGCTTATTATTAAAGTTTTAAAACTGCATTTTGTCAACCAAAAATGGTAAATTGATTGACTATATTAAGCGTTTAGCCGATCCTCTTCTCCTGTTTGTGGTGTATCAGTTCCCGCATTTTCGATTATCTTTTTTTCCGATCGTAGCGGTTGCCATTTGTAATTTCCCGTCATATCTTTGGCATTTACAGTCGGATCTTAAAGTATGATACATCGAAGCTTTTTTGTCCCAATGAGAAAATTTTTTGGCTCCCAAAGTTCTCCGAAAATCATTCAACTTTTGCAAAGGAAGTATTTTGATTATTCCAATAGAAATATTTAAAAACAATTTTATTTACGAATGAAGGCGTCACCGAATTTTTTCCCCGAAATTGCCTTGCAAAATGCTTGATACTCAAGGATGCACGGCTAACTTTTTTTGTTTGCTTGTAAGGTGTTATAGTCTAATGAACATACACACGTGAAAATTTCTTATTATTCATCTTATAACTGCCAATTTGTTTATGTACATAACTACTTCTGTCTGCAAACACTTTAGTTGTATATTTTGTGATTGCATGTACGTATTTGCATTGTGACTCCCTAAAACGAATTATGCGATTTACATCAAATAATCCCTTCTTTTATTTTCTTCTTCAACTTCTAGGATATATCGCGCGTCGCTCGTGAAACTACAATGCATTACAATACCTCCGAGAAGGATGGCGTATTTGTTGTAGAAGTTGCGCGCGGCGTCGACTCCAAAAGCATTCCAAACAGCCCAACCACCGAAGAACTACGTCCCATCTATGAAACACCACCACCAGCTGCAGCTGCGGCCGCGACCACTTTTCGATCAGACGATGAAAAGATTTTGAGAAATCACGATGAGATACAAATCCACCAACCACCAGCAGAAACTCTGCACCATCAACTACCGAGCTACGCAGAAGAAATGCCCGAACGCAGTTTACATCAAATCGTCGAATTAGAAGAACCCACTATTTCACCACATTCGTTTAGAGATGAGAAGAAAGTCAACCTCGTACGCAATTCCAACACCGGTCTTTCGCAGTCCGATTTAAGTTCCACATCTTCGGCTGGTTCAAACAAGCGATACTCGTATGGTAATCAGGAGTTGTACACCATAGAGACGACGTCATATGCCTCGCCATCGACATCCGCTAACTTGCCGCTTTTACCTTCGAATTCACACAACGCCGCCGACGATGATGATCGCCGATCGGAGAATGGACACAGTCTTGAGCATTCACCTGCTGCTCAGGGCAATAGTTCAACAGCCACAGCCAACGACAGCGCCGCTCACAATGAGCTGTGCAAGCATGAGCAAGGAAATGAGCAGATAATAAAGGAGAAGGATATAAATTCCTCTCAGCAGAGTGAGAGCGACCCTCAGCAAGGAAACGTTGTGACAGAAATTGAATTGTTCAATGAAGAGGTGTCGACAAAGCAAGAATGTGAGGGGGCTATTATAAATGAAGTAAATGAAACAGAAAATGACCAGACAAATGTTGTGACTGAGAAAGAGCCTCAAGATGTAGAAAGAAAAGACCCAGTAGAAACTATACAAAATGAAATAGAAAGTGTTGTCGCAAATGTGCAGATAAGCACAGAGAGTGTAGAGCATATTGACAACAATAATTCACCAGAATGTGTGGACAAGAAGGCAGAGTTGCCAGTCCCCAATGGCACTGACGACAACAAGGAATGTGTAGAAGAGTTGTCTGACCACAATGATGCTGTCGATACCACTGTACTGCACATCTCCAGCCTTACAGAACAGCAGATAATTTCTGAAGATAATCTCATAAGTGGGGACAATGAAAGTCCACCCACGTTCCCACAAACTATAGTTGGCAATTATGGCTACGATAGCATCATTAGCCTACCAGATCCACCATCCACAGAGGAAATAAAACAACTTGGTGACTTTGCTGGTATTGAGAGCAGTCAATTAGACTCGCTGCCACCTCCATCACCTCCACCACCACCTATTTTGACCGACTTAAATGACAACAACACGAATAGTATGGAAAAGAAAACACCCACCACTAACGCATCGACCACCGAAGAAGAGTCCACAACGACACAATTAAAGTTGAAGGAGCTATTACACAACAATCTTGCAGATTCGACTGCAACTAACCAACTAACAAATGGAAATGGAAATGGTCATGACGCCACAAATGGAAATATAGCAGAGAATGCCACAGCAGAATTCGATTTAAATGGCTACGAAAAGCACAATGGACATGCAGCTGCAGAGCAGTTGTTGGCAGAACATTTAGAGCTCAGTCCAGTTGCAGCCCACAACGCCGAAGGTGGCGCGCCCACTGGTAAGGTGCCTCAAACTCCACTCACACCACCAGAATCGCCACCGCTCTCCTCACCCGTGCACTACACCAACAGCGTGGGTGCAATTAACGGGATGAATGGAGTCAACAGAGGCATTTGTGGCGGTCCGATGCCCGTTGCCGTGGACGTAAATGGCAGTTAATATGAATGCTGAGCAGCAGTTATTTTATGCAGGCCATGAGCTGAGAGACTCTTCAGTTCAGCGATAATTGGCTTGCGCAAGTGAAATGAAGGCGTAAAAAATCTAACGGTTATGTCGAATTTCTCCAGCAATGCAACGAATGAACCAACCGCGAACCATTGACGTTAGACTGCAGTGGCGTCGGCGGCGAGGACGGCGGCAAGATGTGGACGTGGAAAGTAGGTATGCAATAGAATGAAGTAGAATATTTAGAAAGTAAATGAAAAACGCGTATTTGTATATTAGGGTGTAAGTTTTTACGATACTTAGTCGAAATCAGTGGTCTACTTTGTAAACGATAATAATCCGAAAAATTACATGCAAGAATCCGAATGGAAGAAAAAGTCAAATAAAAAAAAACAAAAACAGGCAAAAGTTGCGCTTACAAAAGTGCATAGCTACAAAGTGAAAGGGTCAAAGAAGAAATGGCAGTACTACTTACAAAAGGGGAAATACTTTTCAGTGTATTAAGAAATATAAATCTAGTGAGCGCAGGATATTGTTCTAATTGTGCTATGAAATATAGAAAAAAATTTTCCGAAAAAAGGTCCTTAGTAGTCTGATTTCCAGGGCATTCAATTTTGTATTTAAATATTTTATTTAGAAAGCGAGCAATGGCAGCGAAATAAAAGGTATGCAAGTCAGAATTTGTACAGAAGGAATTTCACGGCGATTTAGTTGATCCATTCAGACAGCTAGTCATATTGGTAACTAATAATTATTCCCATCAGATTTTAATTAATACTACCACGAACAAAAGTTGAATGATTTTGAGAATTTTTTTATAAAAATCTTGGCAGCCAGTTCGAAAAAGCCCTATCTGGGAAAACTTTTTAAGAACGCCCTACTTCCGAATTTGGTTGAAGAGCGTCCCATCTCAAATGAAAATTTATTGAAAATGTTCTGAGATAAGGCGTTTTTGACCCGAATTCTGAGATAGGGCGTTCTTACTAAAATTCTGAGATAGGGTATTCTTCAACCAAATTTTGAAATAGGGCGTTCTTGAAAATTTTTCTGGATAAGGCGTTCTCGAAGTGGCTGCAGAGATAGGCCGATATTCCACTCAGGTGTCGATATACTTCCTTTTATAAAGTTCCGATTTTGAAATAGTTTGAGTCAAAAAATCAAATCGGGACCAATACAGCTTGATTTCCGTATTATTGTAAACAATCCAAAAAATCTTTTTCTTCATATTTCACCGGGATTTCGCAGATATTTATACGCTGCGTCAATTTAACTTCTTTGAGTTCATGTGGATCCAAATATCGAACTTTTTGCTTCTTTAGGCGGAAGTGAAGATTATTTTAACTGACTTCCAAATTTGTGATAAGACTTGGTCAATGCCTTTATATTTTCGTCATCAGCCCCATCTTTGGTCTTAAAAATTACGAGCGCAAAACCAGTTTTCGCTCTAGCGTTATTACCACGAGCTTGACGCGCATTCTTCCATTTCGGCAGTAAAACAGTAAATATGGCGAAAATTCACAATTTGGTCTGTCATCTTAAACTCATAAAAAATTCATGAAAACTGAACTAAAACGCTTGTTTTGAGAATGAGTCTTGAACGATCGGCTGTTAAATGACATTCGACAAACATGTTAATGTATCAAATCCAGATATATAGGGGTATAGAGAAAAGACCACGTAGAATGTTAAATCACTTGAGTGAGGTATGCCCATACTCTCTTGCATTGAATTGATATTCTGCATAACAAGAGGCGCTAAGAATGCTATCGTTTTGTACCTCCCTTTTATTAGCTCGGGATGTAGCTATGTAATATTGATGCGCCTAAAAGATGCAGCGATTTCTATTCTCAAGTTACTTACCTGATGACAGTAGGAATGGAAATTATAATAGCGAGGTTTTAGTTTTTTAAACTATAATTTTATTTAACTAAATAATTTATTTGGCCGAAGTCTAAAATAATTTATGATTGAGACTAAAAGTAGTTAGTCATTATTCATACTTTTTGTTACTTATAGTTAATAAGTAATCATCGTTTAACATATTTAAGCATTCTTTTGCTGATTTTTCGATGGTTTTCTATTAAAAGTGTGGAATATGAATGCAACGATTTAAAGACACACTAATTATGATGATCAGCGTATCACCTCTGAAAAACGATTGAGAAACTATTTTCAGTAAACATTCAATGGCTAGTTGGATTGATTTAAGTTTTTGAGATACGAGTATAACTTCAAATTCTTTAATTTTTTTGCCAAATATTCCTTAAGATACATAAAATAAATCCCTAACTAGCAATATATATAAGGAAGAGCGCAATCTGAATAGCAATAGATTGCTAGCCAAGCTTAGTAGCAGGTGTTTACCATTAGTTACTGAGATGAAAAGTAAAATCGTAATGTATTAGCAATTCAAAGGATATGACCTGCATTCGAATATATAGAAAGAAGCAGTATGCGCCAATATACATTCATACATACACTCATAAAAATACTCGAATATTAAAGAAACGGTCATAAGAATTATAAGCTCTTCGCAAAGTAAAGGAACTCATGATGAATAATAGATACAGTTCATACATGCATATATACATACATGCATACATACATACATGTAAGTACCCAGAAATTCTTACCTAGGCGATTAGACAGACCATTTTACAACAAAAGAGCCTTGGAGAACTTTCTGCTGCAACACAAATACATACATCATCCCAGCAAACTTACCACATTTAATTAGCATTGTAGAATTCCAAGCAGTTTTCCATATATTGCGCTTAGGGATTTCGTAAATCGCATTTAATATTGTAGAGCGAAATAGTGGACACATTTATTAGACGTCTAGTGAATAGAACAAACAAAAAAACACAACCTAATGAATTCTTTAAAATGAAACCGTTCATGCGTNGCAATTTAAATGTCTATTCTATTAAACTATTACTTTAACTGATAGAAAAGAAAATAGATTAAATTTAAATAAATATTTCGAAAAAAGCCAATACATACATACTTCAATTAGGAGATATATTAAAAGTAAATAAAGCAACACACAAAATGAACAAATCAGTATACATACAAAAAAGACGAGGCAAAAGAATGAAAATGTGCCGATTTTTACAAACATTTTACAATAAAGTTTACACTTAGCGAAAATTTTACTTGCGAACAGAAAAGAGTAAGTAAAAAAGTAAAAATTGTTTCTGCTTTTATTGGAAAAGGGCATAAGTAAAAAATTGCAATTAGCGCAGCGTGAAAAGAGCCAATGACAGGAGAAAAAAAAAACCAGAAAGAAAAAGTAAAACAGAGCAAATAGATATGTATTTGTTAGCTATAAAACCTTTGCAGATAGAAAAGAGCAATCGTCAACGACATGACACAGAATGTTCACACTAGAATCGAGGCCCGAAAAGCAGTGCGAACGTTGCTGCATAATTACTCGTTTATTAAGCTACACACATATTTACATATATATATATGTAGATACATATGTATGAATGTATCTACGTGTGTGTCCAGCTGAAAAAAAAAAATTATGAAAATAAATTAAATATATGAAAGACAAAGCAAGTGTTTATTACGTACACATACATATGTAAATTTTTAAATTTTAACAATAAGTAGTTATTAATTCATAACGGAGATAATTGCAATGACGAAACAGATGATTTTGATGGCGATAATGAGTTCGCAGAAAAAACAAATATTAAACAACTAATAAACAAACAAACAAAAAATAATACGCAAAAAAAAAACAATGTATTAAATGCCAAATTGCGATATGTAAGCAACCAAAAAAAAACAAAAAAATAAGGGTTAATTTTGTGAATGGAAAATCAAATTAACCAAAAAAAATATTTGGAAAATGTAAATGTGATTGTTATTTAAACTTGAAACAAATTATTATTATTAATAATAATTATGGTAAATAAAAGTGGAAATAAATTAATTAAAGATCAAAAAAAAAAATCTACGTGTTTTTTTCTACCGTACGGAAAGTGGTTTGATTGATTAAGTGATTATAGAAAATTGATGTTTGCAAGTGTTTGTACGAGCGCCAAGCAATGAAAGTAGGATTTTTTTTATCATTGAAATTGATTTAATTGTTTTTCGAGATTGATTGCCTTTTTGCTGCAGGCTCTTATGTTTGCATGGCATGTTTGGCTTAGCGGTAGTGTGCTGGTTATATTCTTATGGAGTCACGTCACTTCAACTGAATAAAATAATACTACTTTGGTGCTGAGATGCTCCTCCAATTTGTGGTGTGCGCCCTGAGTTTATAACGCAAATGGAGAGATCTACAATTTTACGCCGCTTCCGAAGGGAAAATGGTTATATGAAGTACACTGGGAGGGTTTGAACCCTGCACCTACCGAGCGGTAGTGCGACCCTTTAACCACTCTTGTTCGTTGTATTTGGCTCTGTAACCGCCTAAGAGATTTTGGCCGACTTCAACAAAGCACGCAAGTCATTTCTCTTCTGCGCCAACTGACGCCAATTGGAAATGCACAGTGATGTCAAGTCCTTTTCCACTTGGTCTTTCCATCGCAGTGGGGCCTCCCTCTTTCTCTACTACCACCGAATTGAATACTTTCAGAGCTGGAGCGTCGGTGTCCATTTGAGCTACATGGTCAAGCCTGTGTATTTTATTTGGTCCATGATTTATTTGGTAGACCTATGGTCGCAGTCCAAAGGTTCAATCAGTTCTATGACGAAAGGCTTTAATCTCTTACATATTAGGCCGATTGTGACTGGATAACCCTTTTTGCTGGTACGGATTCCTCGGAATAGCTCCAAGCTTTCAATCTGAGCTATCGATGATTTTTAGTTTATCGCAGTCAGGTACCAGGAAATATATGCTTCCGTCATTAACTGTCTAGTTCCTTGGATTTTTTGCACAGTGTTTAGGAGTGTTCTGATGAAAGTCTTATCCGGAGAGTAATCACCGTTGGTATGTTTGCAAGTGTTTGCCACGGTCTAAATTCTCCTTTAATGGTCCCTTTCAGGAAGCAAAGAATGAAATCGGTCCTTTTTAATCCTAAGGAAAATTTCTAAGGAAAAAATATATATAAATTTAAATAATAAATATTTGATGAATCGAAATACTAATACCGTAAAATTTAGGCAATGAAACCCTGAAACGTATGGATATTTAAGTGACTCAGAAAAAATTTGTATATTTTCTTTCCTCGGAACCATACTCAAAAGTTTCGTTTAGACGTCAAAATAAGTCTCAGAAAATATGAACCCTTAATATTAATATTAAGAACGTCCGCATCGCACTTTTCGATTTCCCATAAGAATAACACAGGAAAAATACTTTTTTTTGAATTCTGATTTTATATGGAATTGAACGGTCTTCAAAAAAGGTCAAAAGGGATTTTTCGATAAGTGAACTCCGTCAAAAGCTATTCGAGGTCACAGTCGAATTCACC
This sequence comes from Rhagoletis zephyria, assembly GCF_001687245.7. Taxonomy (NCBI): domain Eukaryota; kingdom Metazoa; phylum Arthropoda; class Insecta; order Diptera; family Tephritidae; genus Rhagoletis; species Rhagoletis zephyria. The sequence continues at coordinate 49,015 of NW_016160644.1, read as the reverse complement.
ATTCTTTCCAAGTTCGTTAAATATAAAAATCAGAAGTAAAAAAAAAAATTCCTGTGTTATTCTTATGGGGCTCATATTTTCTGATATTTTGGCGTCTTAACGAAACTTTTGTTCCACCCTAATGGATATCTTCTCAACAACTTTTAGTAAATTTATTAAAGCAGAGTTAAAAGCCTTTTTGTTTGAATTTTTTGGTAAAATACTTCTATAGTATTAAACAAGGGTTAAATAAAAGGCAAAACATATTTTTTTAATTTACGTCTTCGTCAAAGAAGGAAATGTCAATGCCATTGAATTATACTTTCAATGCCACCGAAAAGAACGAAATGAATGAAAGGGTATGCCAGCACATTTACAGCCAACCCTGCCATGTATTTACTATATACCTTGAGTGTATGTATGTATATCAGATTTATAAAAATAAGGTAAGAAACAACTTTCACACAATACTAGGATATATTTATTTGTTTTTGTTCTCCCCAAGTGAATTGAAAGCATTGCCGTGGCATAAAATCAACTCAACTTTAGTCGAAGCACCGCTAGAACTAAATATAATAAACAGCACTCACCTCCGAACAGTACGCTTTTCAAATGACCTAAGGCCGTACGTGCACAGCACAGCACAGTCTCCACTGCCAGCGAGTGTCTATGAAAAGCTGTAAATAAAATGTTCTATTCTTGGGTACGCCCATGCAGAGGAAGAGGCGAGATCCTAGAAAAAAAGCGAAACTAATTAATGGAGGAATCGCCACAGAACAGCCACACAACACAGCGATGCCAGCAGCATTGCAAGCAACCAAGTCGATTAGAAAGTGGATGCGGCTGCGTGTGCCGCGGAGGATGTACGCTGTGTGCGCGCTGTATTGCCACTGTTGGGCGCTTCAACTGGCGATGGATGGCGGTGGTAGCGGTGTTGCATATTGCCGGAGGTAGCAATAACGTTGTCGCTTGCAACGAAATGTCTGTGACTTCTTTTATGAAGTGTACTTTCCATTTAGCTGCGTTAGTATTCGTGGCTGCATTGATGTGCGCGCGGAGGAGAGAAGGATGCGCGCGTGTGGCGCATAAAGCGAGTATGAAAGCAATCAAGCACTTTCGTTGCCGTTGTAATTTAAAAAAAAAAAAAAAACGCCGTCACATACTTAGATGCCTTAAGTACTTAGTAGCATTTCGGGGGAATTTATTCAGAAAGGTCATTTGCTAGCGGAAGAACATAAATACATATGAAATAAAATTTGGTTGGTATTCTAAACGACCCTAACTTAACTTACCTTTAATGCATTGCTTCAACTTTCTATGAACCTCACTTAAGCTGCCTAAATTCGGCCATTCTCTGCTTGCTTACATAAATTTATTTATACATATATTTATTTACACACCGGCATACCTTTGGAGATAACTATTAAAATTCATTATCAATTCAAAAGCCTGAAACGAAGACACACTTACATGCACTTGCCTTTTCAAATTTTGCTCCATTTTGGCTTGGCATAATATTCATAAATCTGCTCATAAATCTGAAACTAGACCCACACATTTGCCATCGTCGTCATTACGAAACAGTGCAGGTAAGTTTGAAGAATATTTTGCGAATTTCAGGTTAAATAAATAACAGCTGCATGATTATGTTAGAGCAGTTGTGAATTGCATGCTCCGAGATCCAAATGAGCGACTGCCTACTTAGGAATATGCGAGTAGAAGGACGGACACTTATGTTGTACGACTTTCGCAGCAAGGCGACCTCAACACAATTACATACATACATATAAAATATATATTCATAGACCGTACGGTAACATGGCAGCATGCAACATGAAACAATTCATAAACATCGGGTCATCTACAAGAAGAATAAGTGAGATATGGCAGCAAAGTAAAACATTTACCTTAAACAAAGCGAAAGCAGCAGATTTGAATCGAGCATCTAAGCGTTGTGCGGTGGAGAATTCTAGGGATATTAAGTTGAAAAGTGGTCGGCATGCAAGTAAGATGCAACTGTGGATTTACAATCGAGATATGAGTGTGCAACATCCCAGTGGAAAAATGAGGATTTTATCATATCACGAATACGTGACGATTACGATTGAATGCAAACCAAGTATTCCAATGTATACTAGTGGGTACTGTGTGGCCAAAGGTTTAAAGCCATACAGACATTTCGGAAAAAAATTTAAGTGCATGCCAGTATCTGTGTTTATTCTATGTTGTCTCAAGAGCAGGAAAATTAAATTTTGATGAACGAAGTGAACTAAAAATCTTCAAAATGCATCTTTGAGCGCTGTTAAAATATTCTCCACGTAAACGATACTGAGGCACGTCACCGCAAAATCACATACATGTGCACATTAGGGTGGTCGAAAAACACATAGAAAAATCTACTTCTTGGAATTTTCTTGCTGCCACACCCCCCAGAATTATAGAAAATGGAAAATAAGAGACCTAGATTTTTTTTTATTTTGAAATCGGTTAATTATCAACCATGTCTCCGGGCTTTGAAGTTTTCCATAGGTGTATATTATATTGGAAAAAATATTTTTTCTTATAATTTCTATAAAATCGCTAAAAATATATATATATATATTATAAGTATTTTCCTTCATAAATCTTCCAACAATAGAAAGATTCTGCAAAATCAACCCAACCCCAATCAAAATGTGCGTGATTTGCTCACGAAACGATAAATTAACTAATTTTTGTAAACAAGAGATAACAGCCTATGAAAAAGTAGTTAATAAGATTGTAAAGTTGCATATGAGTCATGATTTTAGGTTTTTGAAGATCTCTGAAAGGACATAGTTTTTATTCGATCAAAAACTATTTCTTTTTAACTATCTTCTAGTAATTCTACAATAAAATGCATTTCCCCATGCGGATCATATGTAAAACGGTTTAATCTTTATCGATTTTTAAATAAACAAGTAAGAAAGTCTAAGTTCGGGCGGAGCCGAACATTAAATACCCGGCGCAAGTATTAAATATATGTTTTTCACCTTTCCGAAAGCTACCGCTACATGGTAAACTGGGGTGTATACATTTTAAGTAAATTAGCGTCCTTAAATTTCGAAATATTGAAGTTTCAAGCATATCTGAAATTTACTGTTATATGAAAAGCGGCCGTAATTTTAGTTCGATTTCAATAATTTTCAACGCTTTGCTCCTATGTGGCAAGCACAATAACCACACCGAGGTTGGTACAAATTGCTAGAACGGTTACCGAAATACATATATGTGGTCATAAGTGGGCGGTGCCACGCCTATTTTTCAAAATTTTGTCTTAAGCGTATTTCTTGGTAAAGAATTGTTGCAAGCATCAATTTT
>NW_016160644.1:7344-44046 GCF_001687245.7 Rhagoletis zephyria | reverse complement strand
TAAAATCGGACAATAACCACGCCCACATCCCATATAACGGTAATTTAGAGAAATACAAAATCTTCGATAAATCATTAAATATTGAAGCTAATTTTTTCAAAATTGATGCTTGCAACAATTCTTTACCAAGAAATACGTTTATGGTAAAATTTTGGAAAATGGGAGTGGCACCGCCCACTTATGATCACATATAAGTATACCGGTAACCGTTCTACCAATTTGTACCAAACTCGGTATGGTTATTGTACTTGCCACATAGGAGCAAAACGTTGAAAATTATTGAAATCGGACTAAAATTACGGCCGCTTTTCATATAACAGTAAATTTCAGATATGCTTGAAACTTCAATATTTCGAAATTTAAGGACGCTAATTTACTTAAAATGTATACACCCCAGTTTACCATGTAGCGGTAGCTTTCGGAAAGGTGAAAAACATATATTTAATACTTGCGCCGGGTATTTAATGTTCGGCTCCGCCCGAACTTAGCCTTTCTTACTTGTTTTATTCTATTTTTTTGTTATGTACATGCTTTGTTGCTGGGCTGCATTCATTCATAATACAAGACATAAATTGTTGCAGATTAAGTGCTCCAGCAAATCGACTTAAGGCAAATGAAATGTAGCTGCCAAAGGAGGAATTTGTATGTACATACATAGTACATATATACATATGCATGTACATTCGCACCTAGTATAAGTACATACATATGTAGCTGCTGGAGCTTCAGCGCTGAATGGCCGGCTGATGTTTTGAATTCTGAAATTGATTTCAAGATTTAAATTTCTCACTGCAAATCGTTGTAGAGGTGGGCGTGGGCCTTCGTATGTACGTATGGCAAGTAAGGATAGTATATACCTAATCACAATTTTAAAGGGCAGTGTCACACGATTGGAAATTTGCCACAATTTGGTGCAAATCGTATCCCAATCGAATAGTGGGTCGGAACCGTTTTTCAGCTATGAAATTTTTTGATTTAACTTCGCCAGTCAAGAAGCTAAGAAGATTTAATTTTCGACTCCTTTCTCTTATTGTTAATGAAAGCTTATAGTAAATGGCATCACGAGTTGGCCCCTATAACTTGTACCTGCCACACCTCTGATTGTTCGAACATGAGTCTTTGTAGCTCACTTGTACTTTTAAATTAATTAACTATAACCTAAAAATGCAATTTAAATTAAATTTTCTTATAATCCTGCACTGCCTATAGATTTGTTATTTGAATTTAATAGCCAACTTATTTATCCTTTATACAAACTTATACCCACTAGCAAAAATAAGTGGTTATAATGAAAAGATTTTGTCCAAGGCCCATTGTGTAAAGTTAAATTTCTTCTATCCATCCTAAATATGTTTCAATACTTTACTCAATGCAAACATTTCCATATTTGGGTTCACTCAAATAACTTCATCAGCATTTAATTACAATTTAACAATCACCTGAACTATAATAACAATAATTCACAATAGACAAAGTTTAAGTACCTGGAGTCACTGGTGTAAAATTATCTATGGTTTATGTGCCCCCATCCCAGCCTGACATCTTTTCCCTACCTCGTCCCCAAAGAAACTAACTATATATTTATAATATGAAAATGTATATTGCTTGTTGAAGTTCAATCACTTTGTGGCGCTGTTACAAATTTTCCACTCATCCGGCTTTCCTTTCAATCGAGCCCTTTGTTGTGGATGCTCGTTGCATGTTGTCTTGCCTTCGGTGTTCAATAAACATTTACTTAATTTTCTTAGACATTTGCTGCAACATGGCTGCAACAATGTGTGTGTGTGTGTGTAAGTGTGCGTATGTTGATGCATCACCCAGTCGATGTATCTGCCTTAGCCGGTGTACATTCCAGGATGCATCTTTTTTCTCAAGGCGTTGTGCTAAGAAAGTAATGTGTCGCGTGTTGCTTTATAAAAAAATTAAAAGAATCTTTAACTAACTAAATTTAATCCAGCAAATAACAAGTTGGTAGGCAAATACGCATCCATTTTTCGCAAATGTTATCGCTTCAAATCTTCACATTAGCAGCTCGCTTAGATTTTTGTTGTATCTTTTTGTGCAATCCCATTCGTTAATCCTTTCTTAGTAGCAAAAAAGATAATACATTCCTCATTTTCCCACTGGGTTACTTCGAAATTGTGTGCTTTCGTGTGTGTGCGAATGCATTCATTCGCAGATAATCACATTGAACGTGTGACTACCAACAATATCAAGCTTCCACAGAGATACTTCAATGGCTTTCCAAAATGTATCCACAATGTTTTGCTCTTTCACTCACCTTTTCCCAAACATTCGGTAAGTGCCCATACTAGTATTCCATTCATTACTTTGCTGAAATATTCTAAGTCTATTTACATACATACATACAAATGTATATACCTACAAATTATAAGCTCACTTTTCACCACTAAGAGGATTTACTAAATTTTGGTGAATATATTTGAAGAGAAAGTAATAAACATATTTTTGAAAATCGCTGCTCTTTTCTGCTGCTCTTTTGGTGTTTCAAAAATTCTGGATCAACTACATTTAGAATTTGCTCCGCGTCCTTACAAAGTCTATCTACCATTGCCTCTTATCGGAATAAACATAACCAGTCAAAAAAGTATCCAAAATGGGCGTGGTCAAAAATATTCGGCTGAATAAGTTGGTATACGTAGATTTTTTTTTTTTTAACATTAAACAAAATTTACCTATCTATATGATTATCCTTTGGCTACATTGAGTCCAAGCGTTTTCCCGTCGTTCCGCCCCTGCTTTTAGGCTGGTTTTGACCCAAGCTAATTTCTGCGAAGACCACCGCTTGAAAAGTGCATTTTTGCAAGGAAATTTCGAACGTAGGGTAAAGTCGCCTATTTACATTTCACATCATAACTTCGGCGTTAGGAGTCGGATCTTAAGGTGAGGCATATTGATGATCTTCATCGATTTAAAGTTCATTGACCTCGAGTACGCCGTTTTAGTACCTATCCATCAGATTTCAGTTTTTGTCAATCTAATGTACCACCCTAATGTCGGTAAATTAAAGAAAGCTCACCAAAAAAGCATTAAACTTTTGCTAAGGAAGTATTTCGATTATTCCAGTAAATTAAAAAAAGTATATATATTGCAGTACATAGGCGTCCCCGTGTGAAAGACAGAAACGGAAACCGTTCGCTCGACATTTTAAATACTTTTCAAGGTAAAAAGCGCAGACCGCGAATGGCATATCAAATCGGGATAAAACGTAAAACATGTCAGCTCACGACAACAGAAATCGGCTAACTAAAAATTTCAAGTTCACTTGCCGGACCGAAGTAACTGAAAATGTTACTTCGTCCTGAACTATGCAGGATTCCGATCTTCATAGCTTACTTCGAAATCAACATCGAGAGAGGATTTGGTGTTTTCTGCCAGCAACACTCACTGATATATAATCACAGTTTTTAAAACTTCTGTAGTGGTTTTGGGACTGAGGACCTATTAGAAAAAGTGGTTAGCAAAGATTTGTTTCTTTAATACTCGGCCTCGTGGAATATAGCCTAGGCCTTTTAAGTTGGCAGATTGTGTATCTATATCTATAACTGCTTTATATTCACCTGCAACTTTTCTCTGTTTTAACGGCTTTGATTGTCATTTGCGGAAATCCATTTCAAAATTGCCTTACGAAAAGCATTTCAATATGTATATTGCTTACCAATATGACAAATACTTAGATTACTGATTATATTAGCGGTACTTATATGCAATTATCAATCAACGGATCAAATACCACAAATCCCCCAATGTTCGCTTGACATATTTAAGCAATTGCCAGCCAATGAAATTACAATCAAAAATCAGTTTTGGTTGACCACCAGCAGCAACAGAAGCAGCATGCCCTGCTCAAACGTCCATTTCCTGGCGCGGCGCCCAACGACCATGAGGCGATCAACCGCGTCCACATTCGTTTGTAGATTATTGTAGCCGCAAGCCGCTGGCATGCACAGCTCACACTGATTAGTTTGCGTATTGGCATGGCATTCGCGGCTCGATGGCGCGGCAATGGGAGGGAGGCATGTGTGGCCTGGTAAATTTTGCTAGGCGTGACCGCAAATATTTTAATTATTTATTCCGCACATCGATGGGTCGCTCCCCACTCACTTGGTTATGATTTTTATAATTTTTAATCAACGCAAACAATTTGCGTGCTTTGTGTATATTAAAGGGCCAGCCCGAGCGGCTGAGCAAAAGCTATGGAAATTGGGATATTTTAGCTTTATAATTAGAGTCGCTAAATTAAAAGGAAAATATTTAAATTAACAAATTCCAATGAATTTACATGTGTTACATGTCAAACGGGTGTGCATATATGCACATACATATGTAAATATGTGCTTGCGCAAACTCACAAAATAAACATTCAAGCCACGAAGGACTTACGGGAATATTAAAAAATGAAAATTTTGCGTTCAATGAAGCATGCATGCAGACCAACAAGAATTCAGTGATATTAAATAAGCAAAAATATTTTAAATTTATATGGAGATTTTGCGGTATTTTTTTTTCTTATACTAATAAAAAGTTTATTTTATTAAACATTTTTGTGTTTATTGCGTAATTTTGTTTGCAAAGTCATGAAAATGCCATAAATTCTAAACCATCAACCAAAAAAATGGCCTGAAGCAAATAACTTATGCAAAGCAGTGAGCTTACTATGTATTACTGTAACTCATCGTACCTATTTTAAGCATCTTTGAATTTCTTCCGAGAATTACTTTGATTAATTTGTGGCATGTTGTACTGACAACTCCTGCCCCGGCACTTGTCAACCATGAACTGATAACTGTCAATTTCTTTTAATTAAATTACTTTGGTTTACTGCTGCCGGAAAATGAGTCCAGCCAGCACTTATTACTCGCATTGTTACATTCATTAGCATCATGATTGGGGCTATTGTTTGCTGTGGTCTGCGTCTGAACGGCACATGCAAGTGTTGGGTATTGCATGCCAGTATGCGATGTTAAAAACTCTCATATGGGATATTTATTTCTTTTTGCATCATATTGATTTTGCACAAAAAATTATAATCACATTTTTGACTTACGGCATTTTTGAATATAGCTACATATGTATACCAGAACCGATTTGTGTGGTCTAATTTTCAAAGCCTTTTTACTTAATTTCTGACTATCGTTTACTTGGTAATCATGACGCGATTTACAAAAAAGATAATCCTTCTTCCGACATTCATTTGTCCTGCATTTTACAAATAGAAGGAAAATAGTTTTTTGCCTGTGACTACCCTGGGCAAGCTACATTTTGAATAAAACTTAATTTTTAAAACAAAAAATGCCTTTTACTAAAAAACTCGATACATTTAATACAGCAATTTAATGATTTCTTATTCCTTCCAAATAAAATATTTCCCTAAATTGGGAGCTAAGTAGAGAGAAACTGCTAAATATGATAGCAGTTCGTGATCCAAGGTACGGATTTTCCAAATGTATAGCTCTATGTATCGTCCGCCACTTCAACTAAAAAAGACTATCGGAAGTAAATGCAGGTGTGATCTTTTAAAAATCGATAGAACTTCTCGTAGGCATTAGTCCTTCTGTGGTAGGTGGTATCGTCACTCGCCTCGTAAGCGAGAGATTTCATCGTCATTGATCAATACTTTCGGGATCATTAGAGCCATGTAATTTTTTGGTTAAACTGCATTTTCTTGTATATTTATCCCCTCGTCGTGGACTTACGCTTAATCAAGCTTCATCTGTATGGTTAAGCTGTTATTGGATACGCGGATCTGGAAGTTAAAGTTCTGGTAAAATTCAGCAATACTTTCTGAGACGTTCTGAGTTCAGCTCTTCGTTTGGTGCCAACCTTGTGTGCCAATAAGATATTTGACCCGAAAAAGATGGAACCCAAAAAAGCTATGAACCCAAATCTTGGTTCTGTCGCCTTTTTGGATGTTCACCTTCAACGAATGTTTTCTTACACCTCAAATCTTGGCCGCGAAAAACACAGTAATACTGTGCTGAGCAAACTCCTTCGAACTAAAAATTATATAAAAATTTTCTATTTACATATATGTATGTATGTGCAGTGCTTAAAAGGAATTTGTTCAAGGCTTATAAACAAATTTTAATAAATAAAAAAAAAATTAAGTGTATTCCTTGGGCCAATAACCGAGACGTGGAGAGCTTTTCATACAAAAAATTTAAGTAAATAATTCCCTTGCAATTGCTCACACGAGCGTTTTTGAACTGCAAGTTATAAAATATAATGAAAGAATCAAGTCCATAAATACCCATTTGATAATTTTAAAACGCGCATTCTCGCTTTTTCGCTACTCTCGAATGTTGTAGCTCAGTCAATCTGCACAATTTTTAGGTGTGCGCTGAAATAATTCGCTCAAAAATAAATTAAATGAACTACGAGCAATTAGCGCAACGCTGCTAATATCACTGATTTTAACTTATCAAGATGTAGAAATATTGTTTTGTAGAAAAAGGAATTATCTAAATAATTGCTCTGTGAAGTAATCGTTTGTAAGTTAAATGACAATTTTTTTTACTGAAATATGAGCATGCAATTTTGTTACTCATACGCCATGTACTACTATGCACGCGCTCGTTTGAACGTAAGAAGAAGGCAATGGCAGATAGAACACATCATTACCAGTACCATTTACCAGTATAACATCATTAGATCATTTTCCAACTAATAATAACAGTGTTGATACAAGGATCTTTACCTAAAAGTATTATATATGCTCAAGCATCAAATATTCGTTGGTCATTTTTAACTGCATTAGTATTATTTAGATTCCAAAGAATGTTGAAAAAATGTCCAGTAGGTAGTTCTAATTGGGATACAGCTCTCTATGTTTGATATAAGCTAATCAATGAAACATACTTTTCAGGACCCTACCTAGTACGCCTGCTCCAGTACATGCAAAAATTTTATCAAACACTGTAAGTTTTTGAATTTTCGTGTAGTTACTCCGCCTTTTAAGGTACATGCCCCAGTAAAAGAATTATATGTGCAAAATAGTTTCCTCATATTCGCTCTATGAAAGAAGGGTAAATCTAAATCTTTTTGCTGTATGTAATTATAATAGCCTTTAGTTTATAAGTATTTTCATATGTTAAGTTGAGTACATACCAATTCATTTTCCATCACTTTTTTCGATCTTTACTTTCCCGTTTAACAGAAAAACATTTAGTGGTCATTCAGCCATGCGCTAAAACGGTGAAATTTTTTAATCTCATTTGACATGCAGACATTTAATACCTTTCAGAAAAAATATCAATTTCATTATGCATTTTCCCGCATTCATTGTGCAAATAAATCGGGTCGGTCGTTTTTTCGCTTTACTGTTTACAAGATTTCTGATTAAAAAATTATTGTAAAAGAAAAAAATGGCATTTAATTGCTATAAAGTGAGTTACCTGTTGGGCAGGCGAGTAACAAGTAGACGCTGTGTTGGTTACATATACGCCTCAGCGGATACGTGCTTAATGCGGCTACAAGTCTTTACTTTTTAGTGATGTTTTTTTTTTTTGCTTAGTATGGATGTTTATATATTAGGCTGCATTACCAAAAAATCTGCGGGTTTTCCTCCGGAATTATTAAATTTGGTACATTTTAAGACTTCCGCTAAAATATTTGGGAAAAATATTAAGATTTATGTGAGCTGGACCGATTTGAATATAACCCCAAAAATCTCATTTTTATGCAGACTTTCTAAGCTTAATCATTTCTATCGTCTGAGATGTTTTTCTTTTATTTTTGAAAAATTTTTTAGTGCCATTTTCTCAAGTCGGTTTTAAAATCTATCTACCCTTCAAACACATTTTTTTTTCAGAGTAAAATTTGTGTTTAAAGGGCAGATAAATTGTAAAAGCTACTTGAGAAAATGAGCCTTAGAAACTAAGTAATTTTATTTATAAAAAACTGGATTTGTGGATGTGTTTTCAAACACATGGATCCAGCTCACGTAAATCTTAATATTTTTCCGAAATATTTTGGCGATATTCTTCGAATATAATAATTTTTATATTTCCGATGGAAAATCAGTACCGATTTATTTTTGTATGCAAAGTAATGTACCCTAATATGCATACGTATACTTTTTGTTAGCTTTTTCCAAGAGTACTTTTGTTATTTAAACTTATAAATATAGCGCGTTCGTACACATTTTTTTGCTTTAAGCACCTGGTGCACGAATAAAGTACCATAGTTTTTATGCAAGCATTACCTATTACGGTTTTTCAATCGCTTAAATCTTGTAGGCAAAATGATGAAATGCATTTTTCTCTTAAGGTATTGGCCCAATGCACGCTTGCTTTGCTTGCTTTGCTTACTTTAGTTTGCTTTGCTTTACTTTGAAGGCTTTTATGGCCTAATGGTAGCTTTGAACGCTGTCATAGTAGTCAGCTGATTTTCAATGCGCGCAAATATACCCGCCATTCTTTGTTGTGCCAGCAAGTATAATTGTGAATTTTAGTTAAAATATATGTTATTAAACAATTATTTGTTACTAAGAACATTATTTTTTACAGATACCTTCTTTTTTATCGTTCCGGTTTTGGTGAAGCTGCTCCACTCACCACCCGTGTTTATAAGACGTAATATTCAATTGGAGGTAAAAGAGTTTATATTAAACAATTATTTGTTGCTAACAACATTATTTTTTTTCAGATACCTTGCTTTTTATCGTTCCGGCCACCAGATTCGTTGGTTTTCATAAAGTTTCATTTGGCAGTACAAAATGTTGACTCGAAATGCTGAACAAGTTTTGAGAATTTTCCTAATTTTAGCGAAAATGCGTAAATTAAAACTGCGATTAAAACAGAAGCGCCGATTTTGGGTTCGGAAATTGTACTTAGAGCGACACAAATATGGATTGTTTGAAAGTTCATTAAGAAACTTGGCTGCAGATGAGGAGCAGTTTAACAAGACATTAAGAATGCCCTTTTCGTTATTTAATGTGCTGCACGAATTTCTGGAGGCTTCGCTGACCAAATATTCAACCAGAACACCAATATCGAGCCGCTGCAGACTATTTATAACCCTGATGTAAGAGAAAATCGGTTTTACTTAATAGTATACGTATAATTTTCCATATATGTATCTGGTTTTATTTTTTTGTTGCAGATATTTGGCTCACGGTGGCACTCGGCAATTCCACACAATAGTTCACAGGATCGGCCTGACGACTTTCAGGAAGATTACGTTGGAGACATGTATGACCATATGGGATCTGTTAGCTGACCTGTATGTGGCGACCCCGTCAGAAACGGAATGGGGACGTATTTCCAATGAGTTCAAGTCGCTGTGGAATATGCCCAACTGCGTTGGTTCCATCGACGGAAAGCACATTAATATTACCTGTCCAGCGAATTCAGGGTCGATGTACTATAATTACAAAGGCAATTATAGTATCGTGCTTTTGGCCGTATGTGATGCCAATTATACCTTTACCTGCGTTGACATCGGAGCATATGGAAGTCAAAGCGATGGCGGTGTCTACCACTTTTCAAAACTGGCAGATGCTATTGAAAATGATAGGCTCGGCCTTCCACATGATCAGCCTCTGCCAGGAGAAACCGAGCCATTTCCACATTATTTAGTAGGAGATGCTGCTTTTCCCTTACGGCGTTATTTAATGCGACCATATCCGGGTAGAGGTATTCCAGAAGAGCAAGAGTATTTCAATAAAAGACTCTCTCGTGCAAGAAGAGTTATAGAAAACGCATTTGGAATACTCACTGCCAAATGGAGAATATTGAGAACGACGCTATGCATGGCCCCGAAAAATGCAGAACAAATAGTGAAAGCTTGTATTGTCTTGCATAATTTTATTAAGCTTTCGTGTGCAAACTATGTAGCAAGCGATTTTGTTGATCGGTACGAAGAGGATGCAACCATCGCTGGCTCATGGCGAAACGAAGTAGTTCCATTGCCCTCAATAAGTAGGGTGTCATCGAACCGAGGCAGTTCAAATAATTATGATTTAAGGGATGCTCTGAAGACACATCTTTTTAACAATAAAATTTAAATAATTACTACTCACTGAATATGCTTTGTTTTTATTATGTAAGATAGAAAACAAAAATTTGAACTCACAGTATGAGGGCACTTATTGGTAATGTTTTAAATGTCGTCACATCTTTCAGGTTTTTAAATTAATTTTTGTTCAAGGTAAGTATGGCGTTAACATAACATATATTTCATTCAGTCTTTTAAGTTAAAACCGTTTTAAACAGTATAGTGGTTACAAACAATATACCTTTCAGTCTTTTAATTGTTTTGTTTCTTTTTAAGGTACATACAGTGGGCAAACAAATTATAGCCCCACTATATTTGACAAGTTTTAACATATTATTTTTTAATTTTGACTTTTTTATAAAACGGAATTTTTTACACGGGCTTTGTTAAAGAATTAACTATATTTTTATGAAAAATTTACTAAAATTTAAAAAAAAATGTTAAAACTTGTCAAATATGGTGCGACTATAATTTTTTCGACCACTGTAAATATGGCGTATTTATAAAACAAAAGTGAATTACAAACAATATACTTCTTAGTCTTTTAAGTAATATGTTTCTTTTTAAGGTACTTAAGTATTGCCTATTTATAAAACAAAAGTTGTTACAAACAGTCTACTTTTTAGTATTTTAAATAATAGGGCTGTTCAGGATCTTGTCCATAGGATCTTGCATTTACATATTTCAGTGCATTTTCACAACGAAACATGCTCAATGTAAAAATTATAAAAATTGAATTTAGGAAATTTAAAAATTTAAATGACATCCAGTTTGATTTCAATTTTGCGAACTTAATATGTAATCTAATTTAATATGTAATCGAATTTAATATGCAATCTCACCGAAAATGCTTGCTACAATTTCATTGTTTCTAATCAAACACAATTGTACAATTTTTTATAAAAAAAATATCCAGGTTATTTATTTAAATGTCTCGTAACCGCGTAAGCCTCGTAAACTTGCATCGAAAACCACGCGTTTGGAATAATATCCTGAATATTTTCTTAAAAAAATGTACAATTGTGTTTGATTAGAAACAATGAAATTATAGCAAGCATTTTCTGTGAGATTGCATATTAAATTCGATTACATATTTAATTCGCAAAATCAAAATCAGATTTCATACTAAATTAGATTACATATAAAGTTCGCAAAATTGAATTCAAACTGGATGTCATTTAAATTTTTAAATTTCGTAAATTCAATTTTTATAATTTTTATATTGAGCATAGACGTATTGAAGTACGTCCATTTGAAAATCTAGGCGGCTCTCTTCTGGGACCTTCTCAAACACTTCGCCAATCGCACCCAAGAAATTTTTTGAATTTTTTTGAAAAACTCTATACTAACCAGGATGTCCCACAGCAGCAGCTACATTTCGCCAAGCCAAATCTTTCTTCACCCGATCGCGGTAACTAAGCTGTCGTTTGTCCCACAAGCAGTTGTGTTTTTCAATCTCTGCTATAAGTTTTTCTTCGAACATCTTGCACTAAAGCTTCCGATATACCAACCAACACACAAGAATCGGATAATACAGCAGCCGGAACGATAAAAAAGTAAGGTATCTGTAAAAAATATTGTTGTTAGCAACAAATAATATTATTAATAACAAATAATTGTTTAATATAAACTCTTTTACCTCCAGTTGAATATTACGCCTTATAAACACGGGTGGAAGTGGCACAGGCAAATGAAACTTTATGAAAACCAACGAATCTGGTGGCCGGAACGATAAAAAGCAAGGTATCTGAAAAAAATAATGTTGTTAGCAACAAATAATTGTTGAATATAAATTATTTTACCTAAAATTGATGAAGAACGCGATAAAAACTGCACACAAGCGAAATCGACGCGAAAAATTGAAATGTAAGAGTTGTCAAAAGCCTACAGCGCGCTGTCAAATAGAGATTTCGGCTAATCGATACTTTAAAGCGCTTCAAGCAAGTGAAGTAAAGCTGCCACTAGGCCAACTTTCATACATTTTAGTAGATTTTAAAAATTGTTTGACAGTTCTCAAAGCCAAGCAAGCAAAGCAAGCGTGCATTGGGCCAATACCTTTACATATCAGCGTGGTAGTGCCAAGGAACTTTTGGGAACATTTTTAATAGAGAAATAAGGGCTGTTTAATATGTAGCAGAGAAGCATAGGAGATATACGCGATGATGTTTAGTTACGTTTTCTACCACGTTACCTATGCAATAATCGAGTCTAGACGTTCTAAATTATTCATCATAAATGATGTAAAGAGATTTGAATTTTATTAGATAGGCCCCAACTACCCAGCTTAGACCAAGCATCAAAACGTAAATGTTCTACACAACGTATTTGGTCATGTAAGTATCTAAATCAGCTAAAAAATGAACGCAATCATTTTTCCCCACACCAGGGTTTTCTCTCTTCAAGCATTTTACATTTTTTTCTGCACAAATCGTTAAACAATGAAATGTGCCACTTTTTCAGTAGAAGGCTTTTTCGCTAGTGCCATATACTTAGTTATTGTGAAAAACTTTTGTGTTGTAGTGGCATTTTATTGTACATTTTCCGGTTGCATTCTACTGCATACACACATATAAAATGCCAGTGAATTTTTACGCGCCCGTTGTTTATTTATACATTGAAAAATACGCGCGAGCTGGAGTGTGTACTGTTATGCTTGACTGCGCAGAGGTGTTTTTTTTGTTGAAATGCTTTTAAGGTACATACATATGTACATAGGTACGTAGCTGTGATGGAAAGGTATGTTGAACTGTACTTTGTTCAGTTTTTTATCAAATTTCAGTTTTAAGTACATTTCAAATGTAGCCAAATTTGTTCTCGAATAAACTAATTGCTAATTGTTATCGCAATTACTTTGGCTTGACTTCCGAAGTAACCACTTCGAACAAATAACAGGAGCATAAAGTTTTTACTCCAACAACAGTTTGAAGTAGTCGCCCGAAAATTAGTGCCTAAAAAAGCATTCTCTGATCTCTATCACCGCCAAAAGATATTTCACAATTTTGACTTGGAATCCAAGTAGAATTTCTCAAGTCCAGCGCAATAAGATTACCTCTGACAATCAGACACTACTTAAATTGCTTAAAATGCATTAAACTTAACTTAGAATGCCAAATCTGTTAGTAACAGATCGGACTAAGTGGGCAAGACCCCTCGTCGCTCTTCCTCAGCACTAACATCAATATGTATGTTAGCATTTAGGGACGTGAGAATGTTTACATATCCACAAACATATATGTATATATGAGTGGGTACATATTGTTTTTTTTTTTTTGTTAAGACATGTTTAAGCGTTTTCCGCAAACTTCCCTGTTTTTTAGTCCAAAAGGCATCTGTACTCAAACATTCCAAACGGTGTAGTAATTGTTGTTTTATGTATGTATATCTTCTTCAGCCATCACTATTTGATGATATTTTAACTGTTGATAATATTGGCGCTGTTGTGAAAGATAATGATGTTGCTTGTTGAAGATAAGGCTAGTCCTGCTGCAGATAAGAGCTATCGGCTGTATTAAATTCTTCTCAAAGTAAGCAATATTATGCTTTTGTTGTAATAATTTGTTATTAAATAAGTTATATGCTGCATATGCTACACGTCCAAAGCAGATACATACATTGTTTGTTTATTCAATATAGTATAACTCTGCGATAAATATGTAGCTTAGCTGCTCTTCTAGTCTTGAGCTATTTATATAATTAAAATTGCTGTTCTTCTAGATCTGAGCTTCTTCAGGTCTTAATATTGCAGGCTCGCCAATATATCGTTATATGAAATTTTGTTATTTAAAATTTTATTTCCTTTATTTTGATCTAGTTGAAAGTTTTTTTTATTAATAATCAAAAATTTTATTTTTCAATAACAAACAAATTCATAGAACAATAAACCAAACAGAAACCAAAAATCGCGGAAAATTAACATCAAAACTCTTTTTAAACACTTTTGCAAGTTGAGTGCATCTTGTAGAAATTCACTTCAATTCTCATATATATATATAGGAGTACCGTTAATTTTTTCATAAGCAAATGATCAGATTTAAACCAAATTACGGGACGACCCTTGAGGTACCATCTTTTCAATAAGAAAAAAGAATTATTGAAATCGGTTCACGTGGTCCAAAATGATGCGGTAGCATATATAAAAGAAATGTTCCGACGAATTGATGAATGAAGTCGGTTAAAAATGTTTGAGTTCCTTGTTAATTTTATGTAAAAAAGTGCAATTTATGAAACTTTAAAAAGTTTATTTATTTATTACATACTGTAGGTACATAAATCTTGCATTCATGTATTTTTGAGAGCATATTATCTGAAGCGAATTTTCAGTATTTTCTGGTAGTAGAAGTATAAAACCCTCCCAAAATACATTCCTGGGTGCGCCTCTGATCTCAGCTAATGACTTGATGAATTGGTAGGAGAAAAAAACCATGCAATAGAATTTCATTGATACGTAAGAATTTCCTTTTCGTGTTTGTTGACACAAAAAAAATCAACATTAATGTAAAAAGTAAATTGTCAATATACTCATATCTGACTTTTTTTCAAGCCTCTTCATTCAATATTTGCTTCATTTTTTCACTTTTTTCCTTTCACTTTGCTTTACATTCTTCACAATGAGAATACAAATATGTATGTGGTACTTTTTCCCCTTTTTCTGCTTTCTAAGCTTTTTTTGTGTTGCAGCATTTTTTCGCATTTGAAAACTATGCGTGGCAGGATATGCTCCCAAGGGCATCCCTTTATTCCTCTTAATGCAATGCTTTTCATAATTTTAGTACTCTTCATACTTACCTTCGTACGAATACATATATGTAAATACCTAATACATATTCTGCTTTCTTTAGCTTTGTTTTATTATGCTATTTCTATTGTAAATGTTTTGTTTAAATTGTTTTCAATTCGAGTTTGATTTGCGTTGTTTTCCATTTTTGTGTTTATTTTTCCTCTTGATTATTGTTATTTCTATCATTTGTTGTTATTGTTTTTGTTGCCTATTATGTTGCTCTCTGCTTTAATGTAAGGACATACATGAGTGTTATCCGACGAAGCGTATTATTTACGCTACGAATGCAACGGAATTTTCTCCATAAGCCGCCACTGACATATTTATACAAATATGTACATATGTATATGCATTAGGGTGGTCTAAAAATGCTTGCGGAAAAGGTAAAGTTGGAATTTGTATGCTCTCATCCACTAGGATAGTTCTATACCGAAAAAAATTTATCCCTATTTTTATTTTGAAATCAAAAAATATTAATAGGTCGCTCAAAGCGCTCAAAGTATTCCATTTATTTTATATGGGGAAAAAAACATCTTTTCGTAAAAATGGTATAGAATTCTTAAAAATCAATATGTTTCATCGGAAAACTTTGCTTATCTACAGGAGATTCCCAGCAATAACACCCAATTGTTTATTTAACCATTTTTTTATCGCAACTATAAATTATAGGTCCGCCAAAAACCAACAAAAACCCCGAAAAATGCAGTGGGGGGACCAATAAAAAAACATTATTATCAAAAAATGATTAAATAAACAATTGGATATTATTATTGAGAGTCTCCTGAAGAGAACCAGAGTTTTCCGATCGAAAAATATTGATTTTCCAGAATTCTACCCTTTTCAACGAAAAGTTGTTGTTTTCCCATATATAAATACAGGGAAGCTATGAGCGCTTTGAGCGACCTCTAAATATTTTTTGGTTATAAAATAAAAAATAGGGGTATACTTTTTTCAATATAGAACTATCCTATGGGGTGGGAGCATTACAATTACGACTATACTGTTTTTGCACCACCCTAATATACATGCATATAAATACGTTTTCACGTTTTGGCAGAAATCTGGCGTTTTAATACCACATATGTATATGTATATGTATGCATGTGTATATTTATAAAATACATTGAAGGATTAGGGCACTCCCCTTTCTCCCGACAGCCACTTTAACATTTTGCTGTAATTCAATTTGTTTTGGGTTGAATTGTTTATACGTACTTTAAAATATACAGTTTGCGAATTTATAAATTTCAAATATTTGGTTTTTTGTTTACTGTCGCTCAAAATTCAGCAGGTGTAAATGTAAATGCATACAGTCGTACGTGTGAATATTATCAGCATGCCTGGAAAAAAATTGTGGCAGATTATTCCTGACAACGATTAGTCCTCGATTAGTTCCTTACTGATACAATTGAAAACGACTGGTCCTTAATTTTGAGGAAAGTTTGATAAGCCTGAAGGCTGAATTCCGTTGAGATAATATCAGAACAGTTATAGTCAAAGCAGTGGACTTCTTCGGGAAACAAACCATTCCATTGTTCCATTGTTCCATTGAAACCAAATAGGAGCCAGTTTTGCAACTTTATAGTTTTTAAGATGTTTATTCAAAATCTGGGAAGTTGTGAAATTTTAAACTTTTGAAAACATTTTTTTTACTTTTTCCTTTTGCAGAACTTCGCTATATGATAAAAGAAAAGTTCTGACCAAAAATTGTATCCAAATCAAAAATCCATTTCAATTTAAAGCCCGAAAGGCTGCATTTCTTAGTTTGCTTTTTTGTTTTCTCTGGTTAATGAGTTCTGACAGTATCAATGTAACTTACGAAAATGGCAATTTTCTCAGGAATCACAAGTACTTCATTCTTTAGTAACTGTATTTTAGCGAAACCTAGCAACATGTTTGCGTACACTTATTTTTGAAAAATACAAAAAAGAAAATCTGGCAAGCCTGATTCTCCCACCGCTCTCAATTTCCGCAAGGCCGTAACTTAAAAAATTTCTAAAATCTACAGATTCTTAAGCTACTTACGGTAAGTTAAGTTTTAACTAACCGCCAACACGGTTTCTCATATTTTCAAGCAGTGACTAATCCCCTTTTACATAGTCTCTTCTCGTACTCTCTTGAACAGGTATAATTAGAACATTCAGAGGACAAAAGAAAACAATTCAATCTAAATAAAGTGACAAAAAAGAGAAATTGAAAAAAAATAAATAAAGACAAGCATTTATTAGGGAAATTATTTCTTTCCATTTAAGTATTATATAGCCACATGTTTCACATGTGAAAGAAATCGGACTATAAATACGAATTTTTAAAATGTCTCGGCTCCTGCGCCATCTATCGGAGTTATTCCTTTTCATGTAAGTAATACACATGTATTCCAAATATGAACCGTATAGGATTGTAAATACGGGTTTTTAAATTCCTTTTTCATATTGCATTGTCATCGGGCTTCTAGCTTAAAGTGAGTTTGAAGTGAAAATTTGATTGCAAGATTTGAAACAAGAGAGGTGAAACATAGTAAAAGCTTGTAAAAATGGTATTCGTTGCAGGCGAGTTCTAGATCCATGCCGGACTTGACGCTTTTTTCGCAGGGATATGTGAGCAAATGTACATATTGATGTACCTATCAATTGTAAATGTTACAACAGCAAATTAAATCAACAATAATACAATGAAATTTTTAAACTACATACACATAAAATGCTCTGCAATTAGAACTTTTATATAATCACGAACTGTAAAAAATAATTTAAATGCAAATAATGTTGAAAAAGATTCCATTGCACGGTGTAATATGATGCAAAATGTGTATATATATCGCTGTATGTGTTGGGTTTAAGCAGCTTAAAACGATTAAAATTAATTGTAATAATTTCAATGGAAAGTTTCTGTTTTCGCTTCCAACCTCAGATAATCAAACTACCGACAAGCCGCGCAAATCTATTAAGTGGGAAAATGAGTTTAGACGCATTTAAAAAATGCTGAACATGAATATCTCATACATGTATTAAGTGCACACTATGTATGTATGTGTGCACATATATATATTAAATTAAGATGACTTAAACTTTTTAAGCAGATGCACTATGCACTTTATTATATGCATTTATCTATTTATTAAGTGCATCATTATCTATCGTACTTTTTCGGTACTTCATGCCTTGACTTATCGTTAAAACATTCAAATAAAGGAACTCTCAATAGAAGTTTTCTCAAATAAAATTCAAATACTTAAAGATTACAAAAAAAGGTAACAAAGAATTATAGAAAGGTCAAAGGTCACAAAAAATAAAATACTTTTTTTCCTCCTTCAAAATTTGAACGAAACTACTACTTCGTCTTTCGCTTACCCATGGGATAAATGAATACGTTTTGTGGCACAATATTGAGGTGTTGCAGCATTTGCTGTTTGCGCCGTTGATAAATTATTTATATTATCATGTTACGTAAAAACAAAAGCAAGACATACCACACTGACAGCAGCAAAAAGAACACCAAGGATCGCCACAACTGCTCGGTGTAATATTTCAAAGGGAGTGAAATAGTAAAATAAGTAGATGAAAAAAGAAAAATCGCACCACATAAAGCATTGCCGCCACGTTTAATACATACAATACTTGTGGTGGCGAATCATCGGAGGGATCGCTACTACTCGCACTCGCTCCACACTGATGCATAGCCATGCACACCGACCAGGCGGCGACAAGAAGTAATCACTACAATTACTTACGGTATTTTCATGTAAACAGAGATGTAGGCTTTTGAGAGTTAAAAAATAGCTGAGCGAAAAAATTACAGTTATTTATAAACCCGAAAGCATGGCTGCTCTCTTGTTGGGCACCTTTCAAGCCGCCATAATCCGGTTGTGGCATTAAAAACGTAACGTGGGCCATAAGCGCTGCCATCACTGACACACAACAAATCCCAGCACATTTGTAACGGTAATTTGAACACTCCACGGAAGCGCAACTCCCCCTTCCACTCCTCTTCACAGCGAAATAAACAAAAAAAAATGGCAGGCACATGAAGTACCGTTGCGGGTAGATGTTTTTGTTGGCTCCCACATTTTATCTCTCGGCTGCTGGTTTGCCGATTTGCCGCCACCCAACACCCACGCTCTTTGCGTAATAATTCAATTTTAAATTACGCGCTCATGCAAATGTAGTAACGTCACTCCATTCTAGGCCATGAATTAAAGTAAACGAGAAATGGCCAACCATTGAAATCGCACGCTGTGCAGAATGGAAAAAATCGCAAGCATTAAGCGAATAAAACGGGGAGCGAATGAAAATCAATAGATGCGCTGAAAAGAGGTTGAGAATTTGTACAAATTAAATTTGCGTTATCTCCGATTACAACACGCAGAGAGCATCAGCGGGACGGGAGAGACGAATTTAAATTGCAATCCAACCAATATCTAATTGCCTTATTACTTTCGTATTTAGACCATTTCGAAAGCTTTGTGCGGCAACAAAACGAAATGGACTCTTCAAGCCATGCCAGTATTTTTCATGAAGTATTCGCCAGGCAAAGAAAATTGTCAATGTTGCCAACAATAAAGTGCAGCTGTTCAAGTATCTATCGCTGAGACAGTGATATCTATTACAATCGTCTATGAATAGCTTTGCATTATTTTTCTTTTGCATAAAACTGTGTTAGTAATGTCACTTTAGAGAATGCAATCAGTGCGAATATTGCACAGCGAAGTGGAGCGGCGGTGAAAGTGACAGCCAAAGCGAGAATATATTGTCATTCTACAAAGAGGTGCAAGTAGAAATATAAATGGAGACATACCAAAAAAGTAATAAAAAAATATATTAACTGCATTTTTTACTCGTTACTAAGTGTGATAGTTCAGTCAATCTGTGAGTTACTTTTTGAAACTACCGCGCAGTAATTTTAAATGCAAATTTTTTTTCTTACAACTATGAGTAACATCTGTCAGTAGACTACAGCTATTGAATCTACGCCGTTTCAGCGATTTTACTACTTCTTGCTTCTAACCATAAAAAAATGGGGTGGCGGTAGGAGGTTTACTTAGGAAGAGGTCATCATAAGGACCTTGGGTAAATTATTATTATTATTATGTTTAACAGCTAGTATATGGACCAATCCACTTTAAATAGCTTAGAAGGTTCACAGTAAGCTCCAGGTGGTTTGTTTTCTAGGACGAATTATTGATGTGAGCATTGGCCGTCTACATACCTAGGTCTGAGTTCTTTCTCCTCAAATGCGCCGCCTTCGTCGCCATTCAAAAGCATATCTCAAGATTTCGCCTGTTACGCCATAGGAGATGGAATCCCACCAAAACTATATTAGTATAGAGTATATTCCGAGCAGCTTGGTGCCAATCCGTCCCTTTGGCTTGCATGCCAAGGCAGCATATGTCAGGCTAAATTCTTGGGCATACATTTATGAGCCCTCTAGGATACTAAATGATACTGCTACCAGAAAAGAATGATCGGTGATTTACACAGATAGCCAGGCAGCACTTATAGCTATATTATCGACTTACTAAAACCAAGTCTAAGCTATCAAAATAATGCAAAGCGGTGACTCAGTCAATATACATCTTTTTGTAGGAGTTCCCGGCCATATGACATAGAAGGCGAAGGCAACAAGAGGGCAGACAAGTTAGCCAAGCGCGCCAATTTCTGCATTAACCACGTATGTCACCTTTTTTGGAAAAACTAATACCAACACTTATAATAATAGCTTAAGCGTCACACTATTTGAAAATTAAAAAACTTCATGTGGGTGCTATCCAATGTTAGTCAAACCAGAAAAAGTATCATTCAAAATTGCGTGTATTGTAAACAAGTCTCCTGCCGTTCCGGAAACCGAAATAATTTTAGAAGTCCAGAACGAGTTTAAGTCCGAAGGTCATTAAGAAGTTGAAAAAGGCACTTCCTGAGAAAAATTTTCATACAAAGTTACGTATTTTCAGCCCCAGAATCCGAATGTGTAGTTTAACCGCCAAAAATTTTTTACAGTAGGCTACGTAAGAATGAAAGTTTATACGAGAAGTTCGGAGAAACTACGCTATTATGTGCTAATTGAATCCTGAGTGGCAATGTGGAAGACATTACACCGAACCAAGCTAACAACTGTCCAAAAAAAAATTTACAATAACTCTGCCTTGAAAATCTTACTGAAAGCTGCTGCTTTATCTCTGTTATAAATAGCCTACGGATGTTTATGCAGAAAACGAAGCTTAGAAATATGTATGTACCCCATAACTATGAACAAAATGTATACAAATTTATTTATTTTGCTTGNCTTGAAAATCTTACTGAAAGCTGCTGCTTTATCTCTGTTATAAATAGCCTGCGGATGTTTATGCAGAAAACGAAGCTTAGAAATATGTATGTACCCCATAACTATGAACAAAATGTATACAAATTTATTTATTTTGCTTGTACTAGTTAAGTGCTACATATTTTTAGGCTTTGTTTTCTGCATAAACTTCCGCAGTCTAGTTATAAATGTAGTGCGAGTTAAAAAGCATACACCTCACAGACGCAGTGGTTGGTTGGAAGTAAATTGGCAAATTCAACGGAAATTGCACACGGAAATGCTAACAAAAGATTAAAAAATAACACTTAGCAAAAGACCACTACAAAAGTGAAAGTAAAAACAAAAACAAAGATGCGTAAAGATAAAGGCAAAAATGAATGCCAAGGTAATTTTAAACACTTTACTTATATATTAGGCTGGGTCGATTTTGTATGGGGGAAAATAAAAGCCATTTGACCATATTGTAACAGTAATATTATGATGTCTTAGGTCTAAGCCAATTGTTATAGGCCACGAAAGATTAATTTAAAACTTATCTTTACCCCGCGCAATTGAACCAAACTGTATGAATTTTGAAAAAAAAACTTTGGCTTGTAATATCTATGGAATGCATTAATTTTTATAAACAGGACGATATATCAAATTAAGGGTTATTAAATTTAGTACCTTACGTTCATTTATCATTTTTCAATAAGTCTACAAGTTTTTAAGATATTAAGATAAAACTTACAAAAACTATAATTTTTCCTTATGAATTTTCAATTCTTCATTACTTCAGCAACAAAGTGAAAAAAACAAAAAGTGAGACGATCGGATGTTTATATAATATTAAAACGACCATGGACTTGGTCACCCCGATTTGGTCAGTTTTCAAGATCGTGATGAATGAAGTCAAACATGTATTGTCAAAGATTAGGAATCGTTTGATAAGTTAATAGTAGTTTCAAACATATACATACATACATTAAAATAATACAACAAGGGTGAGAAACGGCCATTTTAAGTCCATTCATGCAGTCTTGAAAATTGCTGCGGGATTGTTTCGTTAGTCACCGAATAAGCACATTTTTCGCGGTTTCTAAATTTACCGTTAAATTAAAGTAGGGGATGTGCAATAAATGTTTAGATATATATAAATATTTTAGTTAATGCCATTATGTGAAAAAGTGACTGTAAGTAAAGGCAATAGTCTTCAACATATACTGGGAAATCCTGTTGAGCACTCTCCAATTGGACGATATTGCTTTGCATTCAGCTTGAACGAAAAAAGTCACTCCCTGGGCCACTTTTCTGTAATCTGGTTCTTTTATTTAAAAGTTATTTATACAATTGAAGAGAATTTTTTTTTGAAAAAAACTGGAGATCCACTTAAGTTTTTCGCATTATCTTTGGTAAATGGTACTCGATCGGTACGCACTAATTACAAAATTGAGGGCGAGATTTACTGTTACTGATTTGTGATAATAATATGATGAAAATCGTTCAGATTATAAACAAATTATTTAAAAATAAAAAAAAAAGTTGAACAAAATTTTTTGTCATTTTCCTATGTTTGCAATTTTTATATTGTATGTATAAACATAAGTAAACTAATTAGCGTTTCTAGAAGTTGTTCCTGTTCAGTGTTTCCATACTCATTTGCATAAACAAAATTTTTCCACGATGATGGCAAATAATGGCTATTCTATTAGTGCTACCGAAATTGTTCCTAAATTTGCAAAAATTCGCAAACTATAGCTAATATTAAAAAAAGATTAGAATATTTGGAACTAGCGATCTAAATGCACGCCAGCAATATTAATGCTGTTCTCTACATCTTTTTACTATAGGCCAGTGCAATTATCAAGAGAACAATTAAAATTTGATTGAAAAAAGGTAACTTTGAGATTAACAATAAGCTAAAGGGCTGCGAGAAATGATATTTGACTTTATCTTTTGCGTTAACGGACTCATTATCTAATAATATGCACTCAAATTTTTTGCTGAACCCAGAATTTTTAACAAGAATTGGTCTTATTCGCCTAGTGTGCTGTAGGTCACTAGGCGGTCGATGCGCGGGCTCTTACAATTAAAATAAAAGACTAATATTTTGCAGGCTTGTTTANTGAACCCAGAATTTTTAACAAGAATTGGTCTTATTCGCCTAGTGTGCTGTAGGTCACTAGGCGGTCGATGCGCGGGCTCTTACAATTAAAATAAAAGACTAATATTTTGCAGGCTTGTTTATGACTTCATGATACAATATATTTTCACTATTACCAAGGGATTTGAGAAAAATTTGAATTTCGACCCGCCCTATTATATATACAAGGGCAAAGATGAAGGGGAATATGTAGATAAACAAAATGATAAACATAAAAGTAAAAAAAGATAAATATAAAGAAAAAGATTGGGGATGAGGATACCAATAAAAGTAAAGATAAAGATAGAGGAAGATAGATTAAATAATTATAAGATTAGGTAATTATATATAAAAGAATATAGACAGAAACATAGAGACACAATCTGGGAGCTATTTTGGGACCTTAGAGATTTTCGGGATTCTCGGGACTTATGGGTATAATAATCGATATTTTTATCGATTTTGATATCAATTATTTATCGATTTCGTTATCGGTTTCATTATCGATTATTTGCAGAGATTGTTATCGATTTTTTTATCGATTTCTGTTATTGATTATTTATCGGTTTTATTATCGATATTTTTATCGAATTTGCTATCGATTTTCTAATCGATTTTGCTACCAATAGTGTTATCGGTTTTGCTAACGAAATTTTTATAGAATTTTATATCGATATTTTTATCGCTTTTTTTATCGAAATTTTGTTGGATGTTACTATCGAGTATGTTATCGACAGAGCATAAAGATAAAAGATTTTATATCGATTGTGTTATCGATATTTTTATCGCTTTTTTATAGAAATTTTGTTTGATGTTACTATCGAGTTTGTTATCGACAGAGCATAAAGATAAAAATGAATATACATATATATATTTTTTTTAAGAAAAACTTTGCAAACATTAAGAGTGGTTTTCACCTAGCATTTTCGTCAATATATTTTCATTTATTTAAGCGCTTTTTCATTAAACTCAACTATTCTCAAGCGAGCCGGATACACTTGCTTTCTTCTTTTCCGCTGTCCTTAAGCCGGCATATTCACTTCCTTTTCATTTGTTAGTATATAGCGATAGTCAGTGATTCACTGCTACGTTCACCCAGCGAGCTTCAAATCTTGGGGTAGAAGGAATGGTAAGCTGAACTGGCCTCCATAATGAAATCTTTGGACCCTAGATTCTAGTCGCAATAGTATGTAATATTATGAAGCTTTATTATCAATGTTTGTGCTTATTTATCATATCGCACGCTAACTCAAAGCAAATTTAGAACGATTTTTTTTTCATAAATCAATTCACAGGACTTATCTCTAATATTAATGCAAATATTTGTTTTTATGATTATATTCACTAACTAAAAAACTACTGCTATACCTCTTTTTGTATTAATTGCATTGAATCTGTACGATCGACAAGCAGTTTTATATCCGGATCTGATTTTTTAGTTAGTATCTCATTACTGGTTAAATATTATGTTTTGAGTTTCCCTCGATAGCAGAAAATATAGC
The DNA here is from genome assembly GCF_001687245.7 of Rhagoletis zephyria. Classification (NCBI taxonomy): domain Eukaryota; kingdom Metazoa; phylum Arthropoda; class Insecta; order Diptera; family Tephritidae; genus Rhagoletis; species Rhagoletis zephyria. The sequence goes on along the minus strand of NW_016160644.1, from coordinate 19,331 downwards.
ATCTTTTCGAAATTCTTTTGTCAAAATAGAAACTGATAATTATAGTTGAGCATTTTAGAAAATTTTCAACGCCTATTACCCTATGCACTTCACTAGGCAGAGGCAATTTGTGTTTGCTGGGTAACCCTAAAACTTACTATAAAAATAAATATCTATGTAAATTGCAGTGGAAATGTTTACCATTTCAAAGTTGCATTTAATCTTTGTTTATACCGGTGGGCATGCCTGAGAGTGAACCGGATTTTGCGATGGCTTTTCATTTGTCATTTGAATTGGGGTCAACGCAACATCAACGGTAAAATGTTCACAATCCTATTTTCACTATCATATGCTGCGCCTCATTCACACACACACACACACACACACACACACGCCCTCCATTCGGCCCACCTGGCACTCGGTCACCATCGCAACTCAACTCAGCGTCACCTCAGCACACAGCTTCGCTCACTTTGGCTCACTCATTTCAGGCTTTGAGCAAACACTCGGCCGAGTTCAACAGCTAAAAAGTGCCGGTAAATATTAACAACATTGCACCCATTTGCGCCCCTTGGGGCTCGTTGGCGCTGCCTGACCTCGAATGCCTTTCTCTTTTCTTTGTGCAAAAAACAATAAAATGCAATTTGGTGCAAAGTGTTTTAATGGGATTTTTTATTTACTCACCGAATCCTCTATCTTTTATTTTTTTGTTTTTGTTTTTTTTTTTGCCCAGCTCCGTTTGTTTAACTTTGTTTATCTACCGCTTAAATTTCGTGAAAATTTCATTCAAAAACAAACTGGGACGGAAGGACCTATCTGCGTTGATATTTTTTTTTTGAAATTGAAGCTGTGTTGATGAAATCTGTGCAGCATCTGTGATACACTTAGTTTTAGGGTTTTATTTTTTCAAATATCTCAATTGTTTTGCGATACGTTACTTGTGGTTTGAACGTTCTTTTTTCATATTTTTGGAATTTAAAATGAGAGCACACTTTATTTCTGCGAATGAATGCTGATTGTAGAAATGCTGTGAGATGAAATTGAAATTGTTACTGGCTAAGTTATTAAATAAATTAACATTATTGTTCTTCACGAATGTCTGGTTATCAAGTTATGTGGTTATATTTTTTTTTCTGTTTACAACAATAAAATATACTGCAGAGAAATTATTTTTAACCAGATAACCTAATAACCAGGCAAGCGTGAAAACCACATTGCAAACAGCCAAAATAGTAGCAAACATAAGAAATTGCAAAAGTGGAAACAGTTTTAATCGAAGGAGACTTAAATAACGTAGCAAACCCGCTTTTGGTAGACAGCGAAGCAAAGTTAAGATGGCAGCAGAGATAACATTGATGAGTCCTGTATCCGGGTTCAGGGTGCGAAAAAAATAACGAGCATTAACTTATGGAAAAGGATATTATTTCCCTGTATACTAATCAAGCGGAGATCTTTTTAACGAAAGCTATTAGTTTCCATTAAGATAGCACAGTGCTAGAAAAATCCCCGGTCAGACATTGTGTCAATTGTTGGGTTCACCGACAGAGTCATATTTAGGAGTACAAAAATCGTACGGGATTGTTGGGCACTACTAAAAAGTCGAGAGAGAAAGCAGCCACCAATTTGTGATAGATTTATAAAATATTTGGCACATCATATGAACCAAGCTGAGATTATAGAATATCAAGTTCTCAAATAATCGTATCAATGTCATTATGGCTGAGGTTGATCTATTAATCCAATTGATTGCAGTCCGTTATTAAAAATTTAGGTATGTATGTGGTAAGCGGTATTCCGAAATGGTAACTTTACAGATTCAGATTGCTGATACTTCCACTTTTAGCACAAACCACAAGGATGTATACTAGAGTGGTTCATAAAAACACTCTTTTTGGAAATTCATAAACGCTACATCAGAATATTGTTATTTGTGATAAAAAAAGAGACACGTATTTTTTTATTTTGAAAACAAAAGTTTTCTTAGAGGTCGCGCTGGTCGGTTTTTTATTAAAACGCTGATGTTCTCAATTTTTTTATTTTCATGACATGTTAAAATGCAGCTAAAAATTTGGTTTCTAAATATAATTACTCTGGTATTATTGGGGAACTTTCCCTTAATTACGCACCTGTCTTGGACAATTAGAATGGGTCTAGATCCCGAAAATATGCTCTCGAAAAGACACTAGTAAAATTAAAACGTTGGTACTGAACGATCTACACATTGTCATGGGTTAGAAGTTGTTACCAGGGGGTTTCTGGGGTCGCGCGGAGGATCGAGACTAAGATGTCTTACCTCTGCTTTGGCTTCATTCTGAAGAAAATTGCAAACCGGTTGACTGGGCAATTCCTTAAAGTCATTAGAATATTCATTAGGACTTAGGTTTAAGCCTAGCCATCCACTGGCCATACTGGTCAAGCCAAATCAGTTGAGGGTGGTGCGATTTAGCTTTTCACGCTCGGTAATACCTTGTGGGTGTTGCTCAGATGACTAATTCTGAAGTAGTTGGTGCAAATGTCAGAGTGATTTTTCTTGAGCATTATTCAGAGTTCACTTAAAGTCTAGTACGTAGGCATACGAGTTAGTGCGTGCATCTTATTAACTCCTTGGAATCGTACTTGAGTCAGCTGGCAGGCCATCAGCTTCAGCAGCCTGGTTGTCTTTAAATGCCTATCATTTGTTTCACTAACAGGTTTGGTGATTGAAGAACTTCATTAGCAGTAATGGTTATTTCTTACACACAGCCACCGCTTACTTAGTACTCTTAACATATTTTTTTGCTTTCTTAAATGTGATTTCCAGCACTAATTAGGCATACAAAAGTAACATACAACAAAAACAACGCCTCGTCTCTCTCACTTCTTTATCATTAACACACACACACATATATATGTAGGTTCAAACATTTGTAAAAGGAATATTATTTATGCTTAAATATGGCACTGGAGGCGTTGAATGAACACTCGAACGCATGCAAACTTTTTACTTTCCCGACACAAAAGTTCTTCTAATTAATTCTGGCATTCACAAACACACTTCAGTTATGGCACCACTTGACCGCCCAATGTAGGGCTTCCGCAATGCAAATTACTTTAGGTTGGCTTTTATATGAATATAACTTTTATTTAACTTCAAGCATCTCCTTTAGTTATGCGAATGTTCCGCCTCTTGTTGCCAGTTGTTCCTGATCATTTATTAGAAAAACAGCAACCCTAACCACCTACCCTAGTTCACCTTAATCATTGAACGCAAATTCACAGTCAATTAACCGCAGATGGAACGTGGTATCACCCTTCAGACAGTAATTAATTTGCGAGAGTACAAAGTATTTAGTCAAAGCGCTTCAGTCACGGTGAGTAATCAAGCTATTTTATCGTGATGACTTTTGTGGAATTTTTGTGACGATTGCGCGTGGCGACCTGAGATGTCTGCTGTGATTTGTGTGGTGATTTCTTTTTCGTAATGTGCTTACTAGTATACATACAAACATACATATGCTCCTATGTACTATTATCGGAGTGCTTCAAGCTGAAAAATTTACTTGCAAAGATGTTTTATAATTTTTACCAGCACCTTGTAGGTGTACATCAAGTTAACTGCTTATATTTATTAAATTTTCTGCAGCAAAATTCACAGAAAAACAGTAATTTGTAACCAGATAGTTATAATTTACTAACTAGGAAGATGTTGTTATATATTTCATAAAAATACTCATGCATATGTTTGTATGTTCATGACACAGCTGGTAACTTAAGTTAGCAGCATTCCAGTAAATTAACTGCAACAAAGCCATGGCAGCGATGCATTGAAAAAAAAATATCAAATATTTCAGTGATTAAAAAATTGGAATCTTTTTTAAATAATGGGCCTACTCAATTCTGTTCGCGCATGAAATGTATTCGCTAGGACATTTTTGTTTCTTCTACAAATAAAGTCCGTGAGGAAAAAATATCTGGGCGCTTCTGCTTCCTGAAATGTTTTATATTAAACTGTGTTCTTAAATAGGAAGTTATTACGAGGACGCACTATTCTGGCGCTAAATAAATTTTGGGAAACTATCCGATCTAGAAAAAGAAAATCCTAATTAGATAAAAACTTCAAATGCTGAAGGGACTCTTTTAGCTCGAAAACAATCTGCAGGAGGCCACCTCTCCTCATACTTACTATGTAACGCCTTAAGCAGGGATCACACGATTTGTACATTCGTACACATTTGTACATTTTGGCAGTCGCAGAATGGTGTTGTCTAGAAATAATGAGTTCAGCTCTAAAACAACTTCTCAAACAACACCATTCTGTAACTGTCAAAATATACAAATCTGTACAAATGTACAAATCGTGTGATTTCTGCTTTACACGGATGGAATATGCATGCATGTACATTAGGGTGATCCAAAATGACTAATCTACCGATTCTATGGTCTTTAAAGGCCCTATTCACTGAGGAGATGATTTTCCTATTTGGATAATTTGTTATTCCAATTTTAAAAGGTGTCGGTGCTTACACATATGTTAGTGTTTGGCCGAGCTTCTCCTCCGATTTGTGGCGTGCGCCTTGATGTTGTCACACAAATGGCAGAGACCTACAGTTTTACGCCGATTCCGAACGGCGATTGTATTTTTATGAGAAGCTCTTTTTCATGGCATGTAATGATTGCTCAAATGAAAAAGAATGCGCAAGGATTTTTTTGTATGAAATATATGAGTAGAAAAGAGTGTTACTCATACGCCGGGTACACCTCAGTAGGTACAGTGTTTGCATCGAAATCAAGAGGTGTCAGAACTGATTAATTAGTTTCTCAAAAACTATCAAGAATATCTAAAAGTGATGTATGCACAGTTTATGAAGAATGTTATGTGCTTTCATTTTCCCTATCTTTTATTACAATCCACCACTCTTTTTAAGCTGAATAGCGGTAAATTGAAATATTGAATAGAAAAAAAATTATCTCGATTTTCGTAATCACGGGGCAATTCTACATAGGAATAGGAGTGTGACATCTATAAAAAATTGTTGTTGTAAACCAGTGTTATCAGAATTAAATTACAGAAAAAAAATTTAATCTGTGCGTTCGACCACCGTACATGTTCAAAATCACTTTTTTGTTGTTCAAAAGCCGTAGAAGTCACGGATATTTTACTTCACCACACCACATATATATTTAGTTACTTTGGCGTTAACATAGTACAGCCAGTGAAGGCAGTCATGATATGTGAAGAGAAACAGAAAATTGCCGTGAGTTGCACGGTTTTTGATATCAACAAAAACACAAAAGTGCTAAAGCTTGTCATTATATGGTGCGCTAATAATTTGGACACGGGGTTTATGTTCAACCTATTTAAAGGCATCTCAGTCATCGGAAACCGATTATTCAAAACATGCCTTTAGTGTAGTTTTCGATTTGCGACTAAATAAGTATTATATTTCACTTTAGCCACACTGTTGCAGCACTTTCATCTAAGTCACGCGATTTTGGCTGGGTTCAACAAATAACAACTATCTATAATACCCTGCAAAAAATTGTGCGACTAATCCCTAAAGAGAGTATTCCGAGATTACTCTCAATCGGGTACAATTGGGATTAATTAGTCGCAACTAGTCTCATACGGGTACTAATGGAGATCAATTGGTCTCGACTCATCCCTTATGGGTATAATTGGAGATCAATTAGTCCCCAAGTCATCTTTAACGGGTACTATTAACGACTTAATGATATGTACGCACTTAGTTAATGAAATTTCATGTGCGGCGTTGGCTCGCAGAGAGAGTATTCGCCTAACAAAACTGAGCACCCCGGTTCGAATTTCAGCTGGCGCAAATTTTTATTTTTATTTTTTAAAAGTGACTAGTCGCTTTTTATACCCGTTCGGGTATAAAGGTGAACAATTAGTCTCTTCATAGCACATGCTCGAACAAAAGGGAACAGTTCATTCCATATAAAGAGATCAAAAGTGGTATTAGTCGCATGTTCCTTTGCGATTGCTCCCGGAGTCATCCCGGATTAGTCCAATTTTTTGCAGGGTATATAGTATTACTACGTTACCAATTTCTCGCTCTGTATCTCCATAGCACTCATGCACTCACACTACATAAACAAAATCTGTCTTGTAAAATATTTACTCCAACCTAGCACTCCTTTTCAATGATTCCCTTGTTCGTCATGTGGTCTTAATGGGGCGTAGCGGTATGCTTGGCGTAGAATCGTTACGTAAGTACAAGTGTAAAGCTCAATCAAGTTAGCGGCGCTAAAATGAAAAAATGAAGAAAAAATTTGTTCGTATTATTGTGCTCATTGTGTGCTATTTTCGGCCACTTTTCGTTTTTTTTGTGCTCCGACCATTTGGTAAATAATTAAGACTTTGCTAAGTTAACCGTAACTTAGCAAAACATTCATTCAATGAAGTATTTTTACTACTTTTCTGGGCTTATTTTTCTGTGCTTTTTATGGGCTTTAAAAATATTGCCCGGTTAACATTGAAAACCCGTTTGACGCCACGCTAGCTAACCCACTTCTTAAACTTTGGTCGAACACGGATAAATAGTATTGAGGAATTACGTGCTATTTTTGGGCTTTTTAGAGTCAAGTAAGACTTGGCAGTTTCTCAGGTCAGTTATAAAAAAGCCCACGCGTCAAAAATAGCAAGACGGGTGGTAGAGTATACTCTGAACCGATTACCAATGTTACAATTTTTAATTGACGGATCTTAAAGGAGGAGCGAACGAAAGCTACTGTATTTTGTCCGGAGCTTGCATTTACTGCAGAATTTAAAGGCCGATATCTATGATGCAACTTTGCAGAATAGCTGAGTCAGCAGTACATCTAACTCCACAACTCTCAAGTGTAAATAGTTTTGTCTACAGCCAGACATTCATTGTTTTCAAAAATGCAGGAATAGGGTAGGATAGCACAAACTCCACGTAAATTGATGAGTACCCGGACACAAAAGCATTGTAGGAAATGAGCGGGCTAACAATTTTCCGCCAAAACTGAGATAAACTTACGCCTCTCAATTATCTGAGAACAGAACTGAACATGGGAAGACGAAGTCTCAGTAAGAAATGTAATCTTCTTCCTGGACAGCTTTGGTTTTTCGGTATAAAAACCAACAACTACATTCCATTCTCTTTCAAGGCTGGATACCACTGGTACTTGTGAAACTTCCGATGCACTGTTTTTCACCACATGCGTTCGAGCAAGAAAAAAAAATGGCAGAGCGCATGACAGATGACGAAGGTCATTCCAAGGAAACTAAGAAAATCTCCTGTGTCCCTTCTAGATTTCGGAGGATGAGATTTTTTGGAAACATTAAGAACAAAGCAATGTTTTATCCCTTAAGGTGGCCACACTGCTCAGACCAAGCCATGAGGTGCGATGACAGAGTGATTTTTCGTGTGCATTAGTCAGAGTTCACTTAAATTCCAGTACGTAGGCATACGAGTTAGTGCGTGCATCTTATTAACTCCTTGGAATCGTACTTGAATCAGCTGGTAGGCCATCAGCTTCAGCAACCTGGTTGTCTTTAAATGCCTATCATTTGTTTCACTAACAGGTTTGGTGATTGAGGAACTTCATTAGCGTTAATGGTTATTTCTTATATACAGCCACCGCTTACTTACTTAGGGCCGTTTTCTGAAGTAACCTTTAACTTTGAAGCTCAGTTTATATTTAAAGGTTGGATTAAAAATAAAGCTATGTCTAAAGTTAAGCATTTCTATTATCGGTTTTTGACGTATGTATGTTTCTTGTTTGTAAACCAATTTAAAACCGATAATAAAATGGTTTACTTTAGACACAATTATAAATTGCAATGTGACCATTAATTATAAAGTGAGCTTTAAAGTTACAGGTTACTTGAGAAAACGGCCCTTAGTACTCTTAACATATTTTTTTGTTTTCTTAAAAGTGATTTCCAGCACTAATTAGGCATACAAAAGTAACATACAACAAAAGCAACGCCTCGCCTCTCTCGCTTCTTTATCATTAACACACACACACATATATATGTACGTTCAAACATTTGTAAAAGGAATATTATTTATGCTTAAATATGGCACCGGAGGCGTTGAATGAACACTCGTATGCATGCAAACTTTTTACTTTCCCGACACAAAAGTTCTTCTAATTAATTCTGGCATTCACAAACACACTTCAGTTATGGCACCACTTGACCGCCCAATGTAGGGCTTCTGCAATGCAAATTACTTTAGTTTGGCTTGTATATGAGTATAACTTTTATTTAACTTCAAGCATCTCCATTAGTTATGCGAATGTTCTGCCTCTTGTTGCCAGTTGTTCCTGATCATTTATTAGAAAAACAGCAACCCTAACCATCTACCCTAGTTCACCTTAATCATTGAACGCAAATTCACAGTCAATTAACCGCAGATGGAACGTGGTATCACACTTCAGACCGTAATTAATTTGCGAGAGTACAAAGTATTTAGTCAAAGCGCTTCATTCAGTCACGGTGAGTAATCGAGATATTTTACCGTGATGACTTTTGTGGAATTTTTGCGACGATTGCGCGTGGCGAACTGAGATGTCTGCTGTGATTTGTGTTGTGATTTCTTTTTCGTAAGGGCATATACATATGTACTTACATGTACATGTATATATACATACATATGCTCGTTTGTAGTATAATCGCAGTGCTTTAAGCTGAAAAATTTACTTGCAAAGATGTTTTATAATTTTTACCAGGTGTACATCGAGTTATCTGCTTATATTTATTAAATAAAAGATTTAAAAAAAGAAATCAAAGTTCACAGAAAAATAGTAATTTTAAGCAGATAATTATAATTTAATAATTAGGAATATATAGTTCCTACGTTGTTTGTATGATTTATAAAAATACGCTTGTATATGTTTGTAGGTTCATGGCACAGCTGGTAACTTAAGTTAGCAGCATTCCAGTAAATTAACTGCAACAAAGCCATGGCAGCGATGCATTTAAAAAAAATCTAATATTTCAGTGATTAAAAAATTGGACACTTTTTAAAATAATGGGCCTACTCAATTCTGTTCGCGCATTAAATATATTCGCTTGGACATTCTGATTCCTGAAATTATTTATATTAAATGGTGCTCTTAAATGGAAAGCTATTACGAGGACGCACTATTCTGGCGCTAAAAAATTTGGGAAAATATCCGATCTAGAAGAAGAAAATCCTACCTAGATAAACACTTCAACTACCGAAAGGACTCTTTTAGCTCGAAAACAATCTGCAGGAGGCCACCTCTCCTCATACTAACTATGTAACGCCTTAAGCAGCGATCACACGATTTGTACATTTGTAAAGATTTTTGCATTTTGGCAGTCGCAGAGTGGTGTTGTCGAGACCTATTTACTGAGAAGATAGATTCTTCTATTTGGATAATTTGTTATTCCAATTTTAAAAGGTGTCGGTGCTTACACATATGTTAGTGTTTGGCCAAGCTTCTTCCCCGATTTGTGGCGTGCGCCTTGATGTTGTCACATAAATGGGAGAGACCTACAGTTTTACGCCGATCCCGAACGGCAATTGTATTTTTATGAGAAGCTCTTTTTCATGGCATGTAATGATTGCTCAAATGAAAAAGAATGCGCAAAGGGTTTTTTTGTATGAAATATGAGCAGAAAAGAGTGTTACTCATACGCCACGTACACCTGAGTAGGTAGAGTGTTTGCATCGAAATTAAGAGGTGTCAGAACTGATTAATTTGTTTCCCAAAAACTATCAAGAATCGAAAAGTGAGGTAGACACAGTTTATGAAGAATTGTATGAGCTTTCATTTTCCCTATCTTTTATTACAATCCACCACTCTTTTTAAGCTGAATAGCGGTAAATTGAAATATTGAATAGAAAAAAATTGTCTCGATTTTCGTAATCACGGGGCAATTCTACATAGGAATAGGAGAGTGACATCTATAAAAAATTGTTGTTGTAAACCAGTGTTATCAGAATTAAATTACAGAAAAAAAAAATTGAATCGGTGCGTTCGACCACCGTACATGTTCAAAATCACTTTTTTGTTGTTCAAAAGCCGTAGAAGTCACGGATATTCTATTTCACCATACCACATATATAGTTACTAAAGCCAATCGTGAAATGTGAAGAGAAACAGGAAATTGCCGTGAGTTGTACGGTTTTTGATATCAACAAAAACACAAAAGTGCTAAAGCTTGTCAATATATGGTGCGCTAATAATTTGGAGACGGGATTTATATTCAACCTGTTTCAAGCCATCTCAGTCATCAAATACGATTATTCAAAACATGCCTTTAGGTAGTATTCAATTTGCGACTAAATAAGTATTATATTTCACTTTAGCCACACCGTTACAGCACTTTCATCTAAGTCACGCCATTTTGGCTGGGTTCAGCGACTAACAACTATCTATAAATATAGTATTACTACATTACCAATTTCTCGCTCTGTATCTCCATAACATTCATGCACTCACACTACATAAACAAAATCTGTCTTGTAAAATATTTACTCCAACCTAGCACTCCTTTTCAATGATTCCCTTGGGGCGTAGCAGTATGCTTGGCGTAGAATCGTTACGTAAGTACAAGTGTAACTGAAATCAAAACAACTCTAACAACATGCATACAATAGATAATGTTGTTGCAGCTGTCCAAAGCTGTAAACCATTTATTCTCGATTCCTGCTGCATGGAATTTTCTTGTGCCCACCAACAACCGACTACTATTTCTAGCCACGCTGACCTTCAACGATCGCCAGGACGCTAACTATGAAATTGATGGCGATGCTGCCGTTGCTGCCGTTGCAGGCGTTGCATTACGAGCGCTGCAATAATGTAAATGTGCGGTTTGGTCGTGCTGAGAGCTTTTGTTGTGCTGTGTAAACAAGTATTTATTAAAATCTTACTCCGCCAGCATAACGATGCATTCACATACGCTTCATGCGGTTGTATGTGCATTCCTTGTAGGAAAACTTATTATAGTCTCGATTGTTTATTATTAGAAAAAGTGCATCTATATAGTACTATTGTAACAGGCCGATGTCTAGATAGATTTTAAAGAAAAATTAATATGGGTGGTCTTGATTAGAGCAACAGAAGCCAAATCAACAATTTTTAGGGTATTTGCTAGTAGTGAGTCTATGTACATACTTACATATATAATATATATAACGACTTGAACACCCCATAGTATTAAATTCATTAGGAAAAATTGGCCTTTAAGCCCTTACTTCCCTGCAGGGTTCTAAGCAAATGAAACAGCTTCCATGTCCACATACATATATCTTTTGAAATACCACAGCTTAGATTGCAACCGGGATTGTTGTTGCTGTTGATGTTTATATCAGAGTTTTTTTTTTTGTTGTTATAAAGGCAATTTATTTTGTTAGCTATTTTCTTTAATAGTTAGCTGGCTCACTACAAAGGAGCAAAATGTAAACATTGACGCAAGTATGCGTGTATGAAAGTAGTAAGTGTGCGCGTGTGTTGGTGTAACAGCAGTAAGAACCCTGCAGCAATTCGGACGCACCCTAGGTTAGCCCTCGGATAGTCCCTATTGCTGCCAGTACTAGTCCCACATAATTCCGTCTGCCAATGGTTTCCAACTGTCATTTTTAACATTGTCGCGTCATTGGAAAATGAGCGGTCCAAAACTCACCGTTTTTCTTATATCTGCTTTTAAACTAGTCGAATTATATTTGTAGATTTTGTCGTTTGAATACGATTTCGCTCTGCACTTCACAGATGCTTTTTCAAAACCAAAAATCGAAAATCCTCCTGAAAGCTAACAAATAGTGGTTTTTGTTGTAACAGCATACAAATTACCTAAGGGTTTTTATGTAATAATATTGGAGGAATAGTCCTAGGCCAGATATAAATCTGCGTCGTTCCGGTGTGTTTTTTGAAATTTTTTATTAAGCTGAACTCATTCTCGATACAAATTTCTGGACAACAACACTCTGCGTGTGTACAAATCTTGAGAGTGTCGGTTTTTGTCTATCTCTTGACCGTTTCCTTAGGGAAATCTAACATTTTCGATG
>NW_016160644.1:0-7319 GCF_001687245.7 Rhagoletis zephyria | reverse complement strand
TAAACAAATATCCAATTCTAACCGGTAAGATTTTAACTGGTAACGTACTGGTGCTTTTCGGACACCGTATTGCTGCAGCGAATAGCTACAGCTGCGCATTTAGACACCTACATATGTACCTCCATATAAAGTTTAAAAACAATTACATACAATATTTGTTATTGTTTTCCCTATATTCACCAACCACTAAGTAAACACAAAGAAAGTAAAACAAAAGTTGCACACACATAAGTATTTGGACTTATGTATTTCTGCTATATACATACGTAAATATTTTTACTAAAGTGCGTACGTTTATAAGAATAATAATTCAATGGACCAACAAATTCATTCGCTTTAGTTGTTGCAATCAGCTTGACAACACCATTACGAATACTGTTGTGTAGGCGTTGGTTGCCAAGTGCACCACATATACAACCAATTTGCCAGTATACACAGGTGTATGCAGAGGAGTATAGTTGGGTGTTGGCATGGATGCATTAACCACATTGTCTATAAATTGGTATGTATGCATTTATTTAGGTATTTTCATAAGCGCATTTTTGTATACCTACTTTTTAATATATCTGTTACTATTTGTGTATCGCTAATTGGAACTTGGGAACGTACTCAAAATGCTAAGGCAGCCATAACAAGTGTTAATTTTTTTAATTTAAAACTTTTTAAAAAGCTTATAAGTCCCATATAATATTTAAGAACTCGTACATGGCTTTTTTATTTTAATTTTTATTTGTATTTAGTTTTTAATTTTAGAAGATTTAGCAAAAAAATACCAGCTGATATTTAGAGCCTTCCACTTAGCATTAAATTAAACCTGGAGCTCACCACTACTATCCCTGAAAATACAATCACTGCACATTGACGCGATGGTCACTTATTCGAAATGTTTCATTTTTTTTTGCCCGAACTTAGAGGTCGTTTTTTAACATTTTTCGTTATACTTCCGTATTTACAGTCGGATCTCAAAGTATGATATATCGATGCTTTTGTCACAAGGACAAGGATACAATGTCTTTGTTTTGCATCACATTGACCTCAAGCACGTCGTTCTAGGACTGGCCCACCTGTTCTCAAATCTTATCACCTTAACGTACCACCCTAAAAGATTGGTTGTAGAATTCGATTTTATTTGAATATCTTTCCATTTTGTTTGCAGCAGCGGCATGAAGCTGAAAAATTAAATAGCGAATTCAAAATCAAAAACTGCTTTGCTTTCAGCTCCAAAACGTTTATGAAAAAGCTTGCTGTATGAACACTTTGATATAGCTGACAGCAATTTGAAAGCTTCACTTCGCTCGGCTCGGCTCCGCTTTCTGTGTGAACGTACCCTTATTCAAACATAATTTTTTTATTTTTCTAAATGGCTATGTGCATATGCACGTATGCGGGTGCGTGCGTGTCTGAGCGTATCCAGGGGCCAAACGTTAGCTTACAATCTGATAGTGTCCTTCCGGCCGCTCCCTTCCGGTCTTTGCATCGATACAATTTTGTATTTAGATCCTATTTTGTTTGCTACTTGCATTGTTTGATGATACTTATTCAGTATTATAAGTCCACAAGCACACACAAATACATATTTATTATACACATGCGTGTGTGTTTACTATATTTCAATTGTTGGTAGATATTGGCTCTCACATAAAATGTGATAAAATAAAATATTTCTGGAGCTCTGAAAGCCTTGCCAATTCCAATAAATGTAAACAGAATTTTATTTTATGTACTTTTCGTGTGAGTAGCTTTTTCAAGAGGACACTTATTTCCATAAACATACATACATACTACTTATGCACATAGTACATATGTATGTATGTATGTATAAGCAGATAAATACTACTTTATTCTCATATAAAATTTTGTTCAAAATCTTTATTTAATACATTTACGAGATGTCCATGTATGCGATATATATGTATCACTTATCGTCGCCTAAGGGTGAAAAGGTGTCAAGTCCATTTTTTGAAATTGTTCAGCAGAGACGAAAAATCTATGTAATTTCGTATTACTTTCCATTCTGCACCTATTCACCTTTAGGTAGCGTTGTGTGCATATAGCCATATATATATATATACATTTGTATGTATGCATATATGAGTATGCTTGGTAAGAACTTGGTGAAAAATTTGCTGGAGACTGTGCAAGCGCATTTAAATGGTCAGCACGTTCGTTCATATATTTGTTGCAGGAAATTATTATTAACTTGTGCAATAAATTTCTGGTTCAGAAGTAGAATAGCCTCAACATTTTCGAATAATTAGGTACACCTGTATTCGCAATTGCAAAGTGCTAGGTGGCGCATTTATCGGCATATTTGAAGAATTCGAACATAAGATCCGATACGGTTCATATTTAAAATGTATATTACGTAGATGAAAAAGGAAAAACTCCATTTGTTTCATATTTACAACCAAAATGACTTAAGTAAAAAAAATAGCGGTTCGATTTTTCTCTTTAAGGCCCCTAATAAAAGTTTGCCTCAATTTTTTTTACATTAATTGTTTTATTTAAACACCATATCTCTGTTATTCATGTCGGTTGGGTTAGCGAAAGCTTCAGCAATTTTAAATAATTTCGAGCTGCTTCGCACGTATAATATGACTGTGTTAAATTAACCATTCGTCCTAATGCAAAAGATATTTTTCGCCAATTAGAATTGGTTCTCAATGAATCAGAAGGAAACGTGATCAGAATGTTAGATTTTCCTTCCAGATAATCAACTCAGTACTCAGTATACTCATTTTTACGCTCATCGACGTGTTTATGCAATAGATATATATAAAGAGGTTAATATATTTTATATCTAAATAAACGCTTTATTTTATGCTCACAACAATTCAAGTACTTTTTTTTTTAAATACCACTAGAAATTTTGTTGTTGACAAAAATTTACCAAAAAAATCGTAAAACAACTTCGGCGAAGAATGACGTGTAAGCATAGATTCATACGTGGGCTTCGGCATCGTTTCCCAGAAACCCTTTTGGGAATTTGCTTACTGTTACACCCGCAAACGTAGTTGACCGCGAATATAAGTTTAGACGTCTGTCTTCGCTGTCAAATAGGTTAGGACTCTTCGTTCACCGAAGTTTTTTACGCGTCTTTTTTCGCGGTCAATTGAGCTCGCGTCTTTGTTCGTGTCTATTGACCATTTACTCTGCATATATGTATGCATGTATACATCTGTACTCTAAAGTAATAAAATAGTTAGTCGGTAGGGAAGGCGCACACCTAAGTGGGAATCAAGACATGCTGTGTATCTGTGACCAGATGCATTTTTGGCTTTTCTACTCCCGCGAGAATAGGTTGTATTTTGCTGCCAGCCTAGCTGCCATCACAAATCAAAGCAATAAGACCACTGCTACACACAATACACACACAGTGAGTGTGCCACTGACCAAAATGGCTACGTTGACGAGCAAAACTGTAACCACTGCAAGAGAAAACTATGCACCCAAAGTAGTTACTGTTTGGTGTATTTTTTGGAGATGATGCCGCTAACGCTGCTATGATAAGAGAATTTTTATGGACTTAATGAGATGACATAGACTTGGCAAATATATGGATTCAACAGGACGCACAATGCGGCCAAAATCCGAAGCTTTAAAGAGATTATTTCAAAATTTTGTACCAGAGGGTTTTCGGGATCGATAATTACGAATCCGCTGTCAGAATTGCTAAATTCATAATGGCGGACCCAGTAAATTTCGAGCTTTTTAATTCGATTTTTTTCATTGAAAGATTGTGAAGTTTTATAGCCCACGCAATTTTAGTGCCACAAAGTGCAAGTTTGAAGTAGCTAGCACTTACCGTTCCTTTTTGACAGTTTTTTTTTGGTAACAGTGCCAGTCATTTTCCTCCATACAGAGTATGTTCGATGATATGAAGAAAATGAGCAACACCTTCAACAAAAAAAAATTCCAAAAATCAACCGTAAGTCCCAGCTACTTTAAACTTGCTGTTTGTTGTGCTTAAATTAAGAGGGCTACAAAACTGCATACTCGAAATCTTTCTGTGAAATCTACTTAATTAAAAAGCTCGAATTTTTCACATACGGCTGAAGCATATTAGAAAAAATTCACTAAAACTTCAGTGGCAGATTTGAGCAGCTGAATTTTATTTTATTCGTCTGCTAATACTTTCCTTAGTAACCTCCAATAGGTCTAAAGGCAGCACCCGACAGCGTGTTATTACTGTTTCATTTAACAACTCAAATTTGGTTATAAAAAATAAACAAAAAACATTAAATTTCTATTTCTAAACAAATTTCTGTTACAGTGTTGATATTCACAAGTTTTTTTACGTATTTTACCAGCCTTCAGACATAGATTCCATTTGGTTTTGTTGGACTTCCTTTACTTAAATTACTTTTACACGTTTATAGCTTTTCCCTTTGAATCTACCATTAAGGTATGGCGTAGGCCAAATTACCACTGAAAATAAAGAGGGAACTTGGGGTGCACGCCCATTACGGTGAACGGTTTTCGCTTCTTAGAGGATCCGTGTAGCCAACTCAATGATGAAAAAGCCCTATCTAGAAACTTTGTTTTTTTTTTTAATTTCGACTGCACTGTGGGACGGTGCCACTTGCCACATAGCGTATGACACAATGGACCTATTGTGAAATTTGCAGCCTTATTGAAATCCCCATGCAAATGTGCTTACTTAAATTACAGAAACGAAATTAGAAAATGAAACTTGTAAGCTTAGAGTTGAAGGTAATACACTACCTGTTTTCCTAGCATCCGATTACAATAAGAAATTTCATATGTATATTCCAAAAAATTTAACCATAATTTCCTTAGAATATAAAACTGAATAAGCGAAGCAACAATTCCTTTTTTTTAACCTACAAAATTGGGAGTATTAGTACTCCTACTACTTTTAAATACACACCCAAAATACATACCTAAGATTTTCTCAAAGTAAGCATACAGTATGTGCTTTGTTCAAGCGTTCAACCTGTAAAGGTTTCGTACTCTTTAATTAATTAACTTTTCTATAAAATTTGAACTTTGCCGAAGTGCATAGTATTTGCCTATTACTTAGCTATTGTATTATTGAAAAAAAAATAAATAAAAAATAAGAGATGCATTTAGATTTGCAAATTAAGGCATATGCTTCCATACATAGTTAACTAAGGCATTGAATCAAACTAACTTCAGCATTTCTGCTGTTCTCTGCGGCTACAGCCAATATTAAATGCAAATTAAAATAGCAAAATGTTTGCATGCAATGCTTTGTGGTCAAGCGTGCTAGCAATCCTCCCTCTTGCTTGTATCAAAAATATTATTTCCAATTAAATTCGATTCTCACTTTTATCGGACGAGTATTGCACACAGTCTTATCCATACATGTATGTATGTACTTTTGTTCATAGAAGTATTGAGTTAGGAGGGATTAGAGTTTTATTTCTACTTAGAAACCGGCAACAACTAACAGAGAGCACAAGATATGTACATGTAGTAAAACTCGAAACTATCAATGGTTGTAATTCAATTTCGAATTCGATTAGCTAAAATAAATAAATAAACGACATACTAAACCGTATAGAAAAAGACTAGTTCAAGCCAATGCTCGTGCAAGTGAATTTTTGGATATAAATACGCATTCATACGTATGTACACAAGTACCTATATCTATGCACATAAATATATATCTGAGATTTGGCCTTAAAGTTGCTATGGATGCGCTACACTCAATATTGTCCTTTGAACTGTGTCCTTCAATTAGGGATAGTAGTGACATAACATGGCTTCCGAAGACACATCATCTACTCATTCATACTCAAATGCATGTTCAATGTACATATGTATGTATGTATGTATATTGGCACATTAGTGCGGGTAATTTTTTTACCGTCGTTCCTAGCAGATTCGATTTATATATAAAATTCTTAGAAAAAAATGCAGCAGTGCACAGCCCTACAGTCAATTTCGAGCGCAAGAAATTTTATAAAAAGCTACGACTATATTATAATCCGAAGCTGCTGCATAGAAACGATTTCGAAAAAAATCGTTTTATACAAATTGACCTGAACTAATGTAGTACATTAAGTTGCATAACAGGGCAATTTTGGCTAAGATAGTAAAAAATCTTTCGTAAGACAAGTGAAATTCTGATGGCAAGACAGTTTGAAAGACTATTGTTATTCTAGCACAAAGTTCTTAGAAAAAATCTCTCTCTCCTTATCACTCGTGGTGAAAAGCTATTTTGAGAGAAAGCATAAAGAGTATATCATTCTGCTGGCGTCGTTCCAACAGACGCAATGGCCGAGTGAGCAAGCCACAGGCGTGCCGTTCGAGAGCCGCGATTTTCTTTATTTAATTTCAATATACTTTTTAAGGTAATTTAATTTTTTACGCTTAATTTATGTATTGTTTTAAATTTCATTTTTTTTCTTTCTCAATTTAATTTTCTTTTAATGTTCACATGTTCTTGTTTTTAAGATGAGGATATTTTTATAACTGCGTTTAATTTTTTGGAACTTTGTTCTTTCTAGAATTAATTTTTTTAAAAAAATATATTTATAAGTTTTTAATTTCATATAATTTTTAGAACCTTATTTGATTATGTTTCAAAAATATTTTTTATTTATTTTTGTTTTACTTTTATTGTTTTTTTTATTAATTTTTTTATAAAATTTTCTTTTATTTCCCCATTCTTATTGTTTTAAAAGTAAAATTATATATGTTCTTTTAATTTAATTTTACTTACAAAAAAAACCTTTTCTAAAAGGCGAACAACGTAACTGTAAGAGTTTCTCGTTAGTAGTAGAATTGACAATAGTCTTATTTACGAAAGAGTTGAAAGACAGTTGCCAGAATTGCCCTGTCAAATGCATTACATTTTAAGAATTCATCTGAGGTGATTTTTCGGAAAAAAATTATTTTTAAAATCTAATTTTATTTATAAAAACACGATTTTGTGAGGTGAGGTTTTGGAAAAAGGAGATTACAACTCGAAGGGGGTAATTCCACCTATTAATTGGAAGCAAGCGAAAGGAAAAAAACAAAACTTAAGAAAAATAACTTACCGATCACGCCATGTTAGTATTATCGGAACTTCTCTGAGCTCTTAACTGCAGTTAAGTCTTTGGTGGAAATAGGCTATTAATGTTTTTCGGAAATACTTTCGCTTAAAAACACAAACAGTTTTATAATTCCGAAGGAAAACCCGTACCGACTTTTTTTTTTTTTTTGTATAGAGAGTGATGCACCCTATTGTAATTTCTTGTAGCGTACAGAACTCCTCTTCCCGCATCGTGTAATTATATATATATATTGTTGGCATTGAATTTCGGGTTTCGTTGCGATGACCGCAT
>NW_016160643.1:53930-61513 GCF_001687245.7 Rhagoletis zephyria | reverse complement strand
AAAGAAATTAGTAAGGGACCACCTTTGAGGTAACACCTTTCCGTTGAAGATTATGCGGCCGCATACATAACAAAAAAAAAAAACAATATTCCGACGCATTGATAACCTTCTCATTTTTTTGAAGTCGGTTAAAAAGACAAGGATATATATTTTTTCGGTATAGAACAATCCTAGCGGGTGGTAGCATTAAAATTCCGACCTTACTTTTTTGGACCACTCTAATTTACATACATACATACATACATACTTCATATGACCAACAAAATAAGCAGCTATTTTACAAAAGCCTACACGCCTCACATCTGCGCTTACCTATGAAAAAGTAAGTATGTATGAGTGCCTCGGCCATGGCTTACAGTTACAATGCGTCCATAACTGTGGTTGCAGTCACCAGCTACAAGTGTTAAATTTGACACCAACACACACAAGAATGCACACAACAGCCTAAACACAAAAGAGGCATGCGTGCAAAGGAGAACAATGTAGGAATTTCGAAATGTAACCAAAAAGGTGACAGGTTGGAATGGACGCGAATAGCGTGCGAGTGAGAAGGGAGGCAAAAATGTGCATGCAGGAAATATTCAGAAGGTCAGGGATGCTTAGAATTAGTCCGGAAAAGAAAGGAACATAAAATAGGCCAGACTCGCATCTCCCTTCAAAATTTGCTCACATAGACATCTCCAATCACCCACTATAGCCGAGCCTTCTCACCAGGCCCACCGCCACTAATAAACAACACTACAAACAAATCGGCTACACAACAAGGGCAAGTCGCTTAATTATAACACAACAGCAACAATTTGTATGACCCTTTGCTCACTTCGCGCCGCAGCAGCGCCCTCTCTCTTCTTCTTTCATCTGCGTTGGATGATTGGCTGCATGCGCTGCTCTTTGAATTACGCGATAATTAGTGTAATTAATTACGCTGCGGCTGCAAAACAGTGTTGCATGCATGTATACATATACAAAACCCACACAAACAACCCTGGTTGTCGACCTAGGGATGAAACGATACCATGCAGGGCCTTTACTTGAAAGTAGTATCGTAAGAAAGTATCGATACGAGAAAAATATCGGATATAAAGTATCGATACCTACTCGTATCGGTACTTTTGGCTGGGAAGGTATTCCGTATGAGCTGGATTAAATTGAATATTTTAAGGAATAAATTTATCATCCTATAAAAGTTTATAAGTAGACCAAATTCCAGGTTTATATCTCTTATAATAAAAATTAACGGATTTTATATGGTGAGTTCTTAGAAAGCTTATATGTATACGTCGCACAGTCTTCCCTTTTTGAAACAAATTGACAAAATCGAACGAAAAGAGATAGCGAAACAACTGTAACGATGTTTAGAAGCTTTTGAGATGGGTTATTCAGGAAAAATAGTCTCGGGTGGTAGAATAATTACCTTCACATTTATAATGACTTTCAAAAACAGATAGTTTAAATTGTTCTTCTTTTTTCTTTTAATTTTCTTTTTGACTAAGGAACAGCTAAAAAACTATATTTTGAATAGATTTTTTGTTATTTTGCCACCACGAAATGGATTCCCTGATTCAAGAAAAGCAAAAATATCTCTGAAAGAAAGTTCATTTCATACTGGTTTTAGATCGGTGACGTTTAAAAAGCCATAAAGCAGGCATACGCGGAGGAAGAAATTGAGAAAGAAAATTCGCCTTAGCATCGGGTTTCGATACGAGTATTTTTTTTCGATACCTACTCAGTACTTGATTCAAAAGTATCGATGCCAAAATTATTTGGTATCGAACGAAAAGTATCGAGTATGTACTGGTATTTACTCGTATCGTTTCATCCCTATGTACATATGTCGACCTGTTGGCATAACGAATGTGCAGCGTGTGAGAATGAAAATTTGTGTGGCTTGTTTTTTGACCTGCTTTTAAGCGAGCACTTTTTGCCTTTACATTCGAAAAGTGCACATATAGACAGGAAAATATACGTATTTATTTTCACACGCATCCTGATTACATGGCACAAATTGTGGCGCTCTTTGTTGCTGTTTGGTTTCACTATTTCACTATCTGCGATTGTGCGGTGTAATTTGGTTTTTATTCTCGGCTTTGCTTTGCAACTGTATGCCTGATAGGCTTCAACGAGATATGATTTCAAAACCACATTAACCGCGTCCACTGATTTGTAGCTGCGAACAGTCTTCTGCAAATTATTTTCACTCAGCCTTTTACCATTTAATTGTGTTGATATTGAATTGTTGAATTTTGGGGGGGGAATTTGAGAAATTCGGAAATGATGTAGAAATTAAAAGAAATTTGAATAATAAAAAAACGGAAGAAAATAATGAGAAGTGGAAAAGAAAAATTAGATAAAACAGAAAAAAGCAAGTGAAATAAAATAAAATAAAAACAAACAAATCATAAATGATTAAAATTAAAAATAAGCTTAAATACAAAAATTTTAATAAAAAAAACACACTGGGAAAATAAAGGCAAAACAAACATTTAAAAAGTTGGAGTAAGTAAGAAGACAAATATTATTAGAATTTTTCTTGATTTTATATTTATACGATAAAAAAATAGTTTAAAATAAAAAAAAATAAGTTTTATTTAACGTACTTTACGTTAAAAATATTAAAAACGCGAATTTCAAATTACTCAAATATATGCTTAAAAGGAAAAACATATTACGAAATTTTTTTGAGCGTAAGGCCGTTTTCCTATGAATAATTATTCAACCAAAAAAAAAATTAAATAAAAAATAATAATATTTTTTATTTAATTTTACCTTATTTTTATGTACTTTTTTATATAGTATTGTTTTATACAAAATTAAGTATAAAGGTGAGATAAATTGAACTAAAAAAGCAAAACAATATAAAAAAGTACATGAAGCTAAGGTAGAATAAAAAAATAATATAAAATAAAAAAATAAAAGAATGTAAATAAAAAGAAAAAAGAAAAATTATTTAAAAGACGGTATAGTAAAAAACAAAATTATAAATACTTAAATTTACAAAAATTTCATAAAAATGTATAGGAAATTCGAAAAGTATGTTATTTTAAGTAAAACTACTAAAAGAAAACTATACAAAACTAAATATAAAGTACAAAATCAAAAAAATTAACTAATTTTTTTAATAAGACAAAATAATATTAAAAATGAAAAATATCTTAAGTAAAAAATAAAACAAACGAAATAAAAAAATGGAAAGAAAATGACACATTGGGAATAAACGCAAACAAATATTTAAAACAGTTGAAATAAATTAAAAGCCAAATAAGATAAAGTTACAAATATGAACGAAAGTACTAAGAAAGATTTATGAAAAAGAAAAAATGTATGAATATAATTTCGAGGTAGGTGGTGAAAATTTTTTATTTGAATACATTTTTTTTCTCCAAAACCTAGTGATTTTTTTGGGTGTTGGCGTTTTCGACATGTTAGTGGTATGATGTATTGTGGAACAATTCTCCCTCATTTCGGTTTGTCTTCAAACCAAATTTGACAGGGAATGACGGAAATTCGTTAAAACAATTATCATTGTTAGAAACTAATATAGTACCTACTTCATATTCTGGATTTTGGATCACATTTTTGTTTACGTTATTTTTAAAAGCAATGGATTAAGAAGTTTCCGATCACAGAAAAAAACAAAAAATAATATCATCCAGCTAACCAGTTTGTTTTTCTACTCACTAACTACTCTTTCTCTTAAATATGTAGTCACTAATTTACGCACTTACTTACTCACTCAATAAATCACTCACTTTCCTGCACACTCACTCACACTCTTATACATTTTATCTCTTTTCACTTACTATCTCACGCAGTTTTTCACTAACTCTCTTACTCGCTCACTCACTTAGTCATTTACTGACCTATTCACCTGTTTGCTTACTTATTTGTTTAATCATGAGCTCATGAGCTAATTTATTCCTGACTCACTGTTATACAAACCCACCATTGAAAATAAATTCATAAATAGAATATTGAAACATTTTTTTAGCCTACGCTTACAACAAAAATTAATTTTGGAATAATATAAAAAAAAGAAGGAAAAAATATTAAAACCGTACATATGCATATTAGTATTATAATTTTCAGTAAATATTGAAAGAATTAAACAAAAAACGCCAAAGGGAGTCAAAACTAAATTCTTAAAAAATTTTAAAATTAAGAATTTGTTTGAAGCATACATTTAGGCTAATAAGCTTCGAAGTACACCGATAAGTAAGAGTAAAGTAGCTGTTAGACGTGGCAGGTGAAAGTCGTTTTCAAAAGTCTGTCAAACTCAAGAATTTCCAAAAGCGATTGCAGGAGCAGTTACATTTTGCATGTAAAGGGACTTTCGAAAAAATTCAGGATTCCGAAAATCGAAATTTCTGAAATACTTTTTATCTATTTATACCGTGAATGTAGAAACTTCTATTTTCAACTGTGTTATCAGTCATTTTTATGATTATAACAAAATTAATAAAAACACAACGAGATTTTTATAATTAAAAAAAAAATCATAAAAACCGCGTCAGACGGCAACACTCGATTAGTTTGACTTCACTTTCAGCAAAAATGAAAATTGCCACCGCAGCAGGAGCAAGTGGAAATTATTTCTCGAAAGCGGTTTGCATCCTTTTTTGGCATTTTGACAGCAAACTATAAACTTAGAAAAAAAAAATATCTCATCTCCTTTTCCTTTGTCATTATTATTTTAACACTTCTTCTTCTTATTTTCAATTGCCACTCGCCCACATGCATCTAATAACTTAATACCAATGCATATTGCACCTTTGCTTGCGGTTCTTTACGCACTTAATTGCCACGTCACTTCATCAGCAACATCAGAGCAGAGTACAAACTGTTGGCAGCTGCCTACGCTGGAACTCACTCGATTTCAAAGTAGCATTCTTTCAGGCGTCAGGCATCTTAAGCATATATTTTTCAAGAATTTAATTTAATACAAAGTTGAAAGGTGTATACAAAAAGAACAAGAAAAAGAAAAATTAAGTGGCCAGATAAAGAGTGGGTCAAAAGCGTGTGCTGCATAATACATACAAACATTTCTCTTTCACCCAACTCGCCCGCAACTTTGTATCTAGTGTGAGCGATGCTCACCTCTTCAACTGGAGTTGAAATCTTACGCTGACATTGACTATGTGGTCGGTAGCTCTTCATGCGGCTGCATATTATTGTTTTCTTATTGTTGTTGTTGTTGTCGTTGAGGTCAAACTTGTTTACTACTTTGTGGCTAGTGTTGTTGGCAGCGCACTTGCCTTTGTCATGCGTGCATGTTGTTTTGTGTGTGTATTTGTTTTTTTTTCTTTTTGGTGTATGTTTACTAATTGCGTTGCTTTGCAGCCTTTTGAAAAATGTTTACTATTTTTTTATAAAATATTTTATTTTGCTTATTTGCAGCTTTACCGCTTAACTTGATACTGCTGTTGGCCTGCACGCTTGCTTGCTTGTGAGCTGTGGTCAGCCACAAGTGATATTTATTATGATGACCCTGGCAGCCAGCCTACTGTGTTTAGCAGCAATTATTTTTTTCCCAATGAAAGATTGCGGTTTCTGAAGTAAAACTACTAGATATACATAGATAATTTAAGGAATTTAATAAAAAAATCTTAAAAAATAAAGCAGAATATTTTTCTACTCACTAAATTCAAATGAAATTTAGTGAGAAAGACAACGTCTAACGGCTTTCGCCGTAGCGGAGCCATTAAAACATCGGTTTACCACCCGCTCGGATACAAATTCGATTTCTGGCTCAATCAGTATCCAGAAAAATGTTTTTCTAAGAAATGTTGCCTTTCATCCAGCCAATGTCTAACCCACTCACCAGCCCGTCTACTAAATTTGTATTGATTTTTCTCCCACTTCTTCACTAACTCAATTTATCCCATACATGTTCGCTTATTTCAGTCGCTCTCGAATAGTCACGGTTTCACTGACTCACTCACTTACTCAAATCTTTTCACTCATTCACTCATTATGAACTCCTCCTACATACTCTTTCCCAGACTCACTCACACGCTTACTCATTCACTTATTAACTTTCTTTTCACTTACTAACTCACTCAATATTTCAGTCGTTCACTTACTCACTCACTTGTGTTCTCATTAACTCATTTATAAACTTATAAATGCATATTCACTTATAACTCACTCACTCAATATTTCCCTACTTCAGCCACTCATTCGCTCACTCATACACTCACTCCTTTTCTCACGAATTCACTTACCCACTCACTCATTCACTCACTCACGCACACATTGGCTCACTTACTTGCACATTTACATACTGATTAATTTATTTGTTCACTCATTAACTCACTTTTCGCCTACTCCCTCAGCTACTCGTTCTTTTGTTAACTCACTTGCGCACTCTCTCAGCGCTTATCCTTGCCGCTCATTTCCTTTGAAATAGTACTTGTATTAATTAAAGTAATTGTCGTAATTTAATTTGCTAAACTCTTGTAATGCATCATGTTGCTTTGTAGCTACCTTTTGTAGTTGTTGCAGTGGCATTACAACGGGCGCTGGCAGTAACATAAAGTCACTATAAGCGAACGCTGCACAGTGGTTCAAAACTGGAATTTACTGTTCATAATTCACTGAAAACTTAATTTTTCAACCAATTTAATTACATTTTTTTTTTTAATGAAAGCTTTTAAAATTCGCCAGAGACCAGCTGAGTATGATTTTTGAATTCTTATTTGTTTATATTAAATTTTTTAGTGCGAAATGCAGAAAAAGTAGCAATTTTGAAGAAAATCGATTTTGCTGTTCCAGTAAATAAATAAATAATACATAACAAGAACTAGTTGAAATCAATTGCAGGATTCCCCCAAAATGAAAAAAAAAATCAGAAGAAAAAATTTAAAATGTTATAAAAAAAATTTTCACCAAAATTCAAAAAATTATTTTTTTAATTTTTAGAACAATTTTAGGTGTGTGGTTTTATATGTATGTTTATAATTAAATTTTAGTATTTAGCATGTTGCAAGCGGCTAAGAGTTTGCGTTGATTTTTAGTAATTCTTATCGCTAACATTTCGTGCACATCGGCATGCTAAATGGGAAGTAAAAGCATTCCATTTATCTCATATATATATGAAACTAGAAAAAAAATTTAGCCAAATCGGCCCAACCGTTCTCAATTGATGAATTACCACTTGCATGAAAAGCCACTTGCCCTTTAAACTGAAGGATCTACAAAATGTTTCTAAAAAGTAAAAAAAAAAAAATGAATTTTGGTGAAAATTTGTTTTTGTTATTTTTATGGCCTTATAACAATTATATTCAACAATTTTTATGAGCTCGAGGCCGTATTAAGTGCAAATTTATTGTGGAAAAGCAACAATAATTTGAAAAAATGGTAGAAGTGATAGCTATTTCGGAAATCACCACATTTCCTCATCAGACTTCTTTCAGTAGGATTCGAACCGACGATCACCACTGACTCAGCCAGTTGCCTACGCACTGTGCTAAGTTTGTCTTGTTAATTCTTGTTGCTTATTTTCCACTATTTCACTTTGCTAAGCCAACTACAATCAAGCGCAGCTATTCCGCTGCAATTCACTTGATCATGTGGTTGTTGGTTTT
>NW_016160643.1:31799-53582 GCF_001687245.7 Rhagoletis zephyria | reverse complement strand
AAAACCAACAACCACATGATCAAGTGAATTGCAGCGGAATAGCTGCGCTTGATTGTAGTTGGCTTAGCAAAGTGAAATAGTGGAAAATAAGCAACAAGAATTAACAAGACAAACTTAGCACAGTGCGTAGGCAACTGGCTGAGTCAGTGGTGATCGCCGGTTCGAATCCTACTGAAAGAAGTCTGATGAGGAAATGTGGTGATTTCCGAAATAGCTATCACTTCTACCATTTTTTCAAATTATTGTTGCTTTTTCACAATAAATTTGCACTTAATACGGCCTCGAGCTCATAAAAATTGTTGAATATTTTGGTGAAAATTTTTTTACACCATTTAAATTTTTTTCAATGAATTTGGGGGAACTCTACAATTGCTTTCAATTAGTTTTTATTGTGCATCATTTATTACCTGGAGCAGGAGAGTCGATTTTCTCCTAAATTGCAACTTTTTCCGGACTTTGCACTAAACAATCAAATAAAAATTCAAAAATCAGGAGCAACTGAACAGTAGTAAATTTTTAGGCTTTTATTAAAAAAAAAAATCAAATTGAGTGAAAAACGGAGACTAGAGTGAGTTATAAGCAGTAAATGTCAGTTTTGATCCACTGTGCGCTGGTGAGTAACGCTCACCTCAGTTGGGTTTCTCCTCCAGCCAACCGGTGATGCGGCGCTGCTGTCTCTATTATTCGCAGAATTTTAAAGTGAAGTCAGTTGGTACTAACTTCGGCGCTATGTGCCACACATGATATCATACTCTTCTCACACCCTCAAACTTCGCCGTAATATTTTCTCCATTTTAAGGTAAGCTGTCCTGCTGAAAAAATTTTAGTATTTCCTTAGCTCTTACATTTCTTTTGTTCTATTACGTTATTACTTCGTCCCTGCATACCTTACACCTTTTCGAGTTCATAAGAACGGATTAATCCTTCAGAATTTACTGCTCCTCTTTCACTAGCATTTTTTCCCGCTGTTTCAACATCTCTGCGCCTCATGTTGTTTGCAAAGACTTTCTGAAAAAATTTTTCATCTACTTTTGTGTCTACTCTTGTCTTTTCGTTTTGCATACGCCTTCGTTCAACTCTCCAACACTCGCTTCATTTGCTTTCTTCATACTTTGGCTGCGGTTTAACGCGTACACTGGCTTAATTAAAAATTCATTTGGCTAGGCCATGAGCCAATTAATCGGCCGTATGGGCTTTGAAGCAATTTTGTTGGATGTCAACAGCAGGTAGCAAAAGTCGATTGATTGCTTACTAAGTAGTAGATGGTGGTAGATGACCAGCGGTTGCTATTTTATGCTCTTTGAGGGTTCAAACGAAACAGAGTTCGGTATGTAGTAGCATTTCTCCGTAGGCGATCTGTGTTCTTTTGTGGTTTAGGAATCTAATATGGTACATTTTTTCTAGTTCCTTCTTAGAATTGGGTAAAGTTGGAAATGAACTAACAGAGATAAAAGTTTGTTGGCCTGACTAAAGAAAACCAGGTCAGTCAGGAGAAACTAAACTGGTACCTTTTTCTAGAGAGGTGGAGGTCGAGCCGACGAGAATATTTTTTGACTGAAGTCGGTGACCAAATAATAATTTTTTTGTAACAAAAATGAAGGGTTTTTTATAGGGATTGGGCTCGCATTAACTGCTTACTCCGGGTTAGTACCCTGACATAGGTTTTGATAAAGGCAAGACTCGAAACATAGCCTTCTGAAAACAAGGGTTCGAACTAAACCTCAAGCTATGTTTCCTGCCTAGCAATAATACCTACCACTGGGAATTTAGTTCAGCGGATAATAGAGTCTTTGATGTGTTCTCACTGCAACTTACAATAATTTGGCTAGCTAGTAGCCAAAAAAGAAATGCCTTGCTGGAGGCAGTGTGGCCAACTTAAGGCGATGTTTACTTGTGATGACCTCTACTTTCGATCCACATCTCTTATCACCGGGCCACTTTTTCAGGTTTGGTAACAAGCAGTAGCAGATAGGAAAAATGCAGACGTTTTTTAATCAAATCAATAACGAATCTGCCCAAAGTGTTCACAGCGAATGGTGGCCTGCGGTAGAAAACACCTTGTCCAGATCCAAGCTGGAACGAGTGCATAGGACAGCTTCCATGCTCGTCACTTGAGCACTGCCCCACCCAAAACCCTCGAAATAATGTTAAATCTTGCACCTGTAGATCTCTACGTAATACTTGGGACTGCCGAGATAAATGACAATCAAGCGTGGGTAATGGGATTTACTCTGATAAACTCGCGATAAACCTGAGTTTTCGCTTACCGCGTTTTTCAAGCAGATCAAAACGCCGTAATGGAGTCCGTTCGGTGGCACATCCCTAAAATCCAACGGAAGTAGCCATATAATGCAGGAAGCACCTCAACCTGCTGAAGTAAAAATGCTACTTGACTCTTGTCTGGGTCCCTGGGCACAGGGGACATTCCTGAAAACTGCATAGCCGACGAGCTGCCAAAGTGGGGTTGCGGGTATACCTCTAACCTCCTGCAAACACAGAAAAAAGCCCAAACTCATCACCGAGGAGGTAACTACCAGGTGGGCCGTGGAAACCACCTGCCATACTACCAGGTAAATTTGGCCAAAGATTGATGTAAAGCGATCCATAGTTCTCGCGCGATCGGACCGGACCGCTCTTCTCTTAGATTAATAGTCGGGGTAATCACGGGGATATTGCCTGATGGGCACGCATGGAAAAGGTTAGGATACCCCACCAAAGATATTTTTCGCAGTTGCAGAGGCGAGGTGAAGAGCATCGAACATTATCTCTGCCACTGTCCCGCACTGGCCAAAGCGCGCATCCAATTCTTCAACAAATACTTTTTAGATTGTTTAGCAGGACTGAACTCGGCGAACGTTCTCAATTTTGTTTGTGTTATAATAAAACGCTCGTGGTGGTTTCATTATTAAGGAAGGGAAAGAAAAAAATGGCTTCTGCTGGTATCACAATGAGCTTTTCCAGCCTACCTGTTTTCCGTGTTCTGCGCTGTAGACATTCTAACCTAACCTAACTTTGTTGGACGAAAGTCTCATCTTGTATTACTCAGTCCACTGCTTTGACTAGTCCTAGGTCACTCGTGTATTAGTGTATTGTATTGAATTTATGTTTTGTCCCTGACTACGTAACGCGGAACACTAAAGGTAACGTGCCGTCTGACTTTGAGAGTCCTACAATGATCGTCCAATATCATTCAATGGATTTCCTGGACGACTTCTAGCGTGATGACCTTTTTTTGAAGCGACCTGAATGTTCAGTTTTACTGAAACCTCTACGATTCCCCAACATTGTTTATTAAATTAAATTGGAATTTAAAACTGAAAGCCTCTTTTTTCCGCGTCTCAAGCACAAACTACTGCATGCCATTTCACTTCGCACACAAGCAGCTAAAATAAAATCACAT
This sequence comes from Rhagoletis zephyria, assembly GCF_001687245.7. NCBI lineage: Eukaryota > Metazoa > Arthropoda > Insecta > Diptera > Tephritidae > Rhagoletis > Rhagoletis zephyria. The sequence continues at coordinate 50,182 of NW_016160643.1, read as the reverse complement.
TTATTGTTTTTCTAAATGAAAGCGCAAACAGGCGCAACAACAAATAAATGACGCACCTTTAATGGCCAACTCACGGCAGCGGGTAGACAACGAAACGAAGCGTTAAAAAGATTTATATGCGTGGAAAATGAGGCTGCGCTCCGCCGAGAGACAGCTAAGCCAGCAGCACACAACTGTTGCCACGTGGCACTGCTGAGTAGGGTAAATATGATGCCAACAACCAGTTTTATGACAGCAGCAACAGGCGAGCGAAAAACAGACATTACGATAATAGTTAAACACAAGTAGCAAATCAAAAAAAAAAAAGAAATAAAAATAAAAACAAATAAATTTTATGTGGAGCAACAATATTGCAACGGTATTTAGCTGAAAGCCTCCGAGCGGCTGACAGCCATGAGAAATAAACAGCTGCGGGAGACAGAGAGACAGACAGATAGACAAACCGTTGGACACACTGAGAGACAGCTGGCAAAGGCGTATTAATATTAAGATGACAGCAGATTTTTGTAGGCTGCCACGGCTAGTTGAGATGTCATAAAAAATGCAACAAATATCCAGTGCGGTTTGTTTTTTCTTTCGTTTGATGCTGTCTCGGTTTATAACTTATTCCTATTATTTCTTATGTTTGTAGCCTTTAAGTGTGCTATATCTTTGGTTTCCAGACGGCGGCTGACGAGGCAGGTGACAGCTGTTGCGCGTCGGTAAAAAAAAAAGAAAACAAAAAAGCAATATACTTATATTTACAAGCATTGTTTGGGCTAAGGATATGCTGCACACATCCACGCCACACTTGCGCAAACTTGTGAATGTGCTTGTGAGTGTTCCTCCACGAGTTGTAGTGTGGCTTATTGCTTTGCATTTTTTGTCAAACTTTTACGTTTGAAAGTTACTTAAAATTATTTTGCCAGACACATGTAAAAGGCAGGTAAGTGTATTTTGACTGTAAAAAGCTAGTAGCTGGATGTTCGAGACAAAAAAAAATTATTTTGGCATATTTCATATTATTATTTCTAAGAATTTATGAGTACTGAACTGCAATCACGTTTTTGCCACAAAAAATTGCTATATGAAAAATTTACTTTTGATATTGTTACGATTATCCTTGCCGCAGTAATTATTCGCCACAATATGCTAGTGAGCCATGTCGTATGAGTGACTTGTGTGAATAAATAATTTTACGACATACTAAAATTTTTGCAATGTCGTTAGAGGTACATTCTACTACTCCACTGGTCTTAGGTTCCATCCCGGAGATGAGCAACAGCGGTCGTCTCTCGGAAAAGCTCTGCCAAATACTGAGCAAAGGTCTAAGCGCCAAAATATTATTATTATTAAGTGAAGAGTTTTCGCGAAAATTGAAAAAAAAAAAATTAAATTTTAACATTTTGAAAATTCCTAAATTAGTTTTTGACTATGATTTTAATATTTGGTTAAAATATGAAATACTATAAAATTTCACAAGCCGTTACTAATTTATGAAGAAAATATTTCTGAACACTCGATTTTTTCCCGTTTTTAACAATTTCCTTTTTGAGCTGTATAAAATTTATTTAAAAAATAATTAATAGAAATATAATTAAAAAAATTCGAAAATCACCTTAACCATGGTTATCAATTTTTTGTTGCAAATTACCAAAAGCATTGTTTTGTTTAAAATTTTACATAAAAAAGATTGATAAGAATAATAAATTAAAAAAAAACCTTTTTAGTTTTGCCAAAAAATGTAAAAAAAATTTACTATGATTTTCGTTTTTGGTCTAAATTTGCTACAAATGTAAAACGAATTTTTAAACGCTTCAAGTACCAGTGAAGTCGATAACGTAGTCTGATGGCGATATATGGTGATTTTAAAAATAGTAACTATTTCATTTCATATCACAGGGCATTTTCGAACTGACTGCCGAGATAGACTTTACCGAGGCTTTACATTTTAACAATGGGCGTGTTTCTAAGACGCCACTGTTTACCTCAACTGTTGCTGAAATGCTGTCAAGTGTTGAGTTCAACAGTTACGTCTTAGAAACGGGATGATACATTAACTGTCAAAACATTTGTAAACAAGTAAAATTAAATAAAACAGCACAAAAGAAAAAAAATTAAGCCAAAAATATGGATAGCACAGGATTTATAATGGAGTTTTTCTTATTTTATTTTTAATATATGTATTTGTACGTGCATTTTATTTTATTAACAGCCAGTTTCGCCAGAAATTTACAGACAAATTATTTTTTTATTTGAATTTTCTATGAAAACTGACGGAAGGGAAACATCATTTTTAACTTATATAAATGGTTGACTTCATGTAGCGAAATAATTTTATGATGGAAAAAATAGCGTATAAATGCCAACCGTTGAGGTGAGCGGAACTACTCAACTGTGCGTTTTTGAAACAAACACTCAACAGTTAAGCAACAGCTACGTCTTAAAAACGCGCCCATTCTGATATATTGATTTGTGAAATCAATAAAAGTCATGCCATTTTATTTTAACTTCGCAAAAAAAAGTAAACAATATTTTGTAGTAAACACTTAAAAAAGTAATTTTCTTCCAATTTAAATATTTATTAATTTTTTGAATTAAACATTTTTAGTTTTTAGTATTTTTTTTCAAGTGATAATTGAATAAAGCTTGAGACAATTTCTATGCAATTCTTGTTTAAAGAAAAATGTTTTCCTTGAGCATGGAGACAACGCCGCCTGAGTCTAGCCAGCAGTGGAAAAAAAGTGTTAGACGCTGTCAATGTCTTCATAGTGGCGACGGCTGCGCCAATAGTCATTCGGCTTGGCTATCCCAAAAAAAAATTGCTACTGACTGCTGGTCAATTCAGCCTCTGAACGGGCTCTTTCGTGACTTTAATTTTAGCTTGCGATATGATGCAATTGTTTGGCAGTCGAAAGCTCATGGAAAGCAGAAACCAGTTTTAATTAATTATTCAATATTTGTTTTATTACTTATTAAAACCAAATGGGATTTTATGCCTTACTGCGCTTATCTTTATGCAAAATGGACAAAACATCCACAAAATTTTCAGCTTTAATGCCTATAAAAGCAAATATAATGAAAATTTCTATGGACTAATTTTCATCTTATCACTGTGACCAATTGCGGCCATACTCTAAGCCACTTAACTGTCTTGAATTTATCAAAGAAACACAGCAGCTTTGTCTATTAAAAATCGATGTGTGTACCTGCACGCATACATTCGCACTTAGGCCCATATCTATGAACATATGCACATATAAGTATAACTGAATATAAGCGAATGCATATAATTGTAGATGCTGCTGTCTCTTGTCAATCCTATCTCACTCTCTCCCCCTCCCCTTTAGTAAGCAGGTGGTGGGGCGCCATCAGCAGGATTTATTGTTTTTGTGGTAAAATGCACGTTGCCAAGCAGCAACGAAAACAATAGACACAATTCATCAAAGTATACAGTTGAGCAGTGAATGCAGTAGAACTTTGTGCTTAGTGTTGTTGTTGTTGTTGTAGTTATACTTGCCGTTCTCGCAGTTGTTATCAGCCAGCTTATAATAACGTCCATGGGCTGTAGTATAAGCCTTTGTCTCTTTGGTATTACATGGAATTTGCAATTTCAAATCGCAGCCACAGCCGCAGCCACATTCTCACCAACAACCACAACAATTGTAACAATAACAACAATAATGGCAACACAATAAAACAAACTACAAATGCAATAATAAAATGGACATTAATCATACGCCCGGGCCAACATGGCAGCTTATATTTAGCTCTAATGAATTGAAACCACACAACTTAAATTTGTTGGTTGTGAATGGATGAGAAATGATTAAAATAATAAAATTTTGGTTGAGTTCAGTTGAAGAGGCTGCAGTAGATGCACACACACACACACACACACACATACTAGCACAGCTAAGGTGTCAATCGATGCGTACAAACGAGCGCAAGCGATTGCATGACAGGTAATTAGATTGACAGCAGCTCATTTGGAACTTTGTCTTAAATTTATTTGCATTTGTGGTTATGAATATATTTAGAGGAAAGTAGCCAGTTCCAGTTGTTCTAAGTACTTGAAAGTTAAAGGAAAATGTTCGAACTGATGGAACTAAAATTTCGCTATAAATAAAAATTATGTAAAATATTGGAGATTAGGCAAGAAACACTATTTCGATATTGACGAAAAAAAATCGCAAAGAAATTTTGAATTTCCATAATATTTTTAGTAAAATTGAAATATGTATGTAAACATGATATAGTTTAAAAACTGACCATAATTTTATGGTAAAGTATAAAATGCAAAAAATTGCCTATTTGAAAATTAAAAAAAAAAAATAAAAACTGGACGAAAATTTTTAAGAGCTAAATTTAACGTATTTATTCGTATTTTTTTGGAAATTTAAAAATTGTTTTTTTTTTTTAACCCGGACATAATTTTTTTTTTGATAAACTGGACTTGAAACATTACAACAAAAAACTAAATTTGTATCTATTACCATGTTAAGTAATTTGAAAACGGGACATAAATTTATGTAAATTTGAAAACCAGACATACTTTTTAGGCAATTTTAAAGCTCGACATTTTGGCCTTTAAAGACAGAATGCATTTTTAGTTATTTAAAAATTGGTTTTATAAGTTCCTGGTCTTTTAAGAAACTGAAAACAATATTTTTACAATTTAAGTATTAGACATACATTTTTGGTTAATATACTTTAATTTAAAACCTGGACATAAATTATTGGATTTCAGTTACATCTATGGTCATCTAAAAACTGGATAAAAATATTTGGTCATATAAAAATTGGACATCAATTTGTGGGACATTTAAAAAAACATGAGAAATGGACATTTTTGAAAAATTGGCATATATTTTTGACCTTCTACAAGCTTGACATGAGCTATGAACTAATTTTAGTTATCTAAAAATTGGACATTAAGTTTTGTTCGGAAAATAAGCAAACATATTTGTCTATCTCCAAAAAGGACCTAAATTTTGGTAACTTAAAACCTGGGAATTATTTTTGGACACCTAGAACTGGTGGCAAATATTAGTTATTTGAAAATTGGATGCATATTTTTGGTTATTTAGCAACGTGACATGCATTTCCTGTAATTTAAAACCTGGACATTAATTTTTAGTTCCTTACAAAATGGACATAAAAAGTTGGACATAAATATTAAGCCATTTAAATTCAAGNAAAAATAGGCAAAGCTAATGAATTGTAGAGAAGGCTATCGATATTTGAATCATAAAAATTGAAATGCTTAACGCCTTTATTTGCAAAAATTGCCATTCTTTGCATCTCTTTTTTCATTTTAATGAAAACAGAAATATTTCCTTTACAATATTCACATTTCTTGGAGTCATTAGCTACAATAAAATAATTCTTATAACTTTTGTTAGAAACTAGAAAAACTAATTTAGCAGAAACACCAACAGACAATAGCACAGTGCAAAATTTTCAGCACCCATCATAGCAGCTAACGAATTTTCAGCGAGCCAAATGAGTGATAAAGGAAAGACAATTTAAGATTACAGCCAGCGAACGATTGCTGCGCTCACTCCAGAACTCTCGTCTCTTTTCCGCGCTCTTCTCTCCACTGCGACTTTAACTAAGCTGCTGCTTAGACAGCGGGTGAACAGCAATAAAGATGTGCAACAGCAAGATCAAAATCAAAATCAAAAACAAAAAGAACAGTTGACTTATATTTTATTACTTCATTTAAACTTTTAGTTTGCCTAGCAGTGATAGCAGGCAGCGTCGACCGACAGCAGGCAGCTGAAGAAGTCAACAATGGATATGGGATTAATTTCTGCTGGCAGTCAAGCACTTAGCTGGCAAATGAGCAGCGGAAGCAACTAAAAAAGCGTGCAGTGAGCGGATGGCAAGGCTAGCTTGGTGGCATGCTTGAAGCGGCGATTGGCCTTCGTCTGCTGCTTCCTTTTTCAACTTGGCTTAGCAGTGCTGTGCAACTTTGTGTGATTGCTGCGTGTTGTTTTGTTTGTCTTTCCTACTTTTTTCTCCGACTTTTTGTTGCTCTTGCATGCAGCTGCAAGTTTGTTGCACACTTAAGTGTTGTTGTACTTTTGTTTGGCTTTTAATTTTCTCAAGTTTTGTAAATGTTTCCTCTTGATTTGTACAACACTTGTTGCCTGACTTAATGGCGGATGTATACATAAAAAGAAATACAAATACAAACGCATACCCATACATAGATACACTCACGTGCGCTGCTCGACTTTTTATCTATTTTTTTATTTTTGTTTACTTACAAAGCGCTTTTTCCTCGTACACTAACTCCCTCAAGCCAGCTCCTTCCTCCAAGTCTCAGTTGCTTTATCGTAGGTTTGCGCGAAAAGTTCTGTTTCCTAGCAGCAAATCGTTGCTTGAGAACTTACAAATATTTTGACGTCTCTCGCTGCTTTCCGCGCACATTTTCACTTTGTTTGGTTTACTTACGCCTTTTGTTTATGTTGTTGCACATACTTGCCAGCGCTGCTGCTGCTGCTGCGGCGTCAAGGATAATAAAGCGCTGCGACACATAAAGCAAGTGGTAAGTTTTTCCGGTTGCGCATGGCTGTCTGCTGGGTTTGCTACTTTACCTGGCTGCCGTTCAGTAAGCTTTAGTACTAATGCTGCACTGGCACTTGCAATTGTATTTACAGATGTGTATGTGTGTATCTTTACCTGAGGCTGAGGCTTTTTGCATTTCAATTTTAAACAGCATTTGCCTTGACTTTTGCCAGCTAAGCCGAGCTCAGTGAGTTTGCTATATTGAATTTTCTAGCACCTTTTTGAGTGAATTACTCACCGCTTTGCAGATGTTGCTCATACGCCGCGGTGGCTGAAGTAGATATTTCGCTGCAAAGGCTAAAAATAGCAAACGAATGAACAAATATGGAACGGCTTGTATTTCATGAAGAGTATTTTGATGCTGTAGGACTCACAGGAAGTTCAACACTGACGAATCTAGGACGAACTGCGGTATTGTGACGCCTATCCTAGAAGCTTGTCGTGACTAAAAAACTTTGCCAGAACTCAACATGGATAACCTTAAGACTTACTTATCGATAAAAACACGGTTTTTTGTTATCGCTGTCGAAAATCTTATCGGTACCTGTAAAAAATTTAATGGTCTCCCAATGCTCTTATCGAAATATTTATCGATATTATTAGCGATGTGGTCCTAGTCAAGGTAACTGCCGATGTAAGGTATCTGGGTCTAATCCTGGACTCTTAAACTCTTATAGAAGTCTCAGGCGGAAGCGACAACAAAAAGCTACGAAGGAACTAATGATGTGCAAGCGTCTAGAAAGCATGTAAGTCTAGCGGGTGTAGCATAAAGATCCTGAAGTGAATGTATAACATAATACGTAGTGCGACCAATGATCCCTATAGGATGGCGGTTTAGATTGCTCTACGACCCCATTCGACACGGACATTGGGGCAGGTATACTTATATACCTCACTTCGTGATTGTAATGAGAACCTCAACGCCCTTGTTGAGCTCAATAACAATCAGCTACTTTGGGTACCAGGTTACAATCGAATACACGAAAAATCAGTGGTGAACAGCTTAGCTAGCAAAGGGGCGGACTCAGCTCGCATAGGGCCTAAACCATTCTTTGCATTAGCCCCAACCAAGATTTAGGAAGAGATTATGAAGGAAACAATGCGAAGGAGATAACAGCACCGGGGAGGACGGGGCTTCTCATAAACTAGCCTTAAAAGAAATTGAAAAATTATCACTGGGATCCCCACGGGGCACTAAAGGCTAAGGGGATAGTTATCACCATAAGTTAGGCATCTCATCAAATGATCGCTATCGTTTTTGCGACTCAGCTAAAGATACACTATTACATCTGCCTCTTCAGTGTAAGGTCGTATCGAGGCGAGGAGAGAAGAGTATAGATTCAATGTGGCTAAAAGATGGGCACATACATATGTACACTCCCTACCTCCACAAGCTTTTCTTTACTTCTTTTTAAACCTACTAATATTATCAGTGTGAAATTTTGTGAGTGTACGAGTATGTTTGTTTCTGTGTCACCCTTAAACGGCTGTATGAATTTCAATGCTACCTTTTTAAATGCCGAAATTAATTAATTAATAAATGAATGTAAATATTTCCATGGTTCGAAAATATTTTTAAAGGGTGCTGCCACCTATTTGATAAGTGCAAATCAATTTAAGTAACAAGTTTTATAAAATATTTTAATATGGGAATCAAATGAGGGAGGCTTAACAAAGGTTTTGTTCGAAAATATTTTTAGAGGGTTCTGCTACCTGTTTAAAAAGTTAAAATCAATTTAATTTCAGCAGTTTAGTAAAATATTTCAAAACGGGTATCAAGCGAGAGAGTTTGAATAAAGCTTAATTTCGAAAATATTTTTGATGAGGTGACCACGTATTTCGAAATTTAAAATAATTTTTTAACAAGTTAAATGAAATATTTTAACGAGAGGGACTTTCGTAAGCTTTACTTCAATACTATTTTTGGCGAGTGTTGCCACTTATGTATGCACTCGAAAATTCAAAATCAATGTAATGAATAAGTTGAATGAAATATTTTAATATGAGCTTAGAATTGAATATAAAGTTTTTTTTTTGAAAACATTTGTGAATAGGTTTGCCACCTATTTCGAAATTTAGAGAAAATATTTTTAAAAATGTTAAATAAACTATTTTAATATGTTAGAAGTTCAAAATCAATTTAATTAACAATTTAGTTGAAATATTTTTATACGGGTGCAAAACGAGAGAGCATTAAGGAAGAAGGGGTTGCCACCTGTTTAGTATTTCAAAAACTATTTGATTGACAAGCTAAATAAAATATTTTAATATGCGCGTCGAACGAGAGAGTAGGCTTTATTTCTAAAATATTTTTGGAGAGGGTTGCCACCAGTTTAGAAGTTGCAGTTAATTTTAATTTAAGGTTACTTGAACCACTAAAGTGCCGATTTCAAATGGAAGCAGTTCAAGAAAGCTTTTCTTCAAAATAATTTTAAAGGGGGTTGCTACCTATTCGAACAGTTAAATAGTTGATTGAAATATTACATCGAGGAATCATCCATATTTGCACCAAATTATTTTTAAAGCATTTTAATATTTTCAATCACTCCCTGGCACTCCATCAAGCATTACATTGTACATACCACCGCTACCGCCGAATAATTTATTTATTTTTTATTGTCTCACATAATATTTAATGTTTTCTCATCTCGCACCAGCCAAACAAATGCACCTATGCGAGGTTAAATGTATATGCCACGGCACTTAAGGTAGTCAAGGCGAATAATGCAAAAAAGACGAGCTCTGCAAGGGCGGGCAGTTGAAAACAGGAATGGCGAAAGGTAAACCGCAAATCGTTTGTGATGTGTTGTGCCGCATCTGTGTCAAATAAGTAGGATAACAAGTACGAGTACAACAATAACTCAGCTGAATGTAAACATAAGAAAAAATAACATAACACACACACACACACGCGCGCGCAAACATACACGCTAGAATGCCAAACAAAGGCTTTAAAATGAAGGGAAAATACCAGCATCGCTTACAAAGTGGTTGGGTACGGGTAAAGGTATAGCAAGTATGTAAGAAATAGAACAGAAAGAACAAGAACGGCACAAAATAAAGGGGAGAAAGTGTGGAGGCCTTAACAGCAATGGCGCTGGTAGGCAAAACAAGCGAAGTCAAGTCAAGTCAAGTGAAGCAACTGGCGTTGGCAAAGTTAAAGAAAAAATTCTCGAAGCTCAAGCTTTTTTTTTGCCTCAGTAAACGTGTGCCAAGTGCTTGTGTGTATGTAGCTGTGTTTCTGCATGAAAGTGTACATGACACATGGTATCTTGTTGCACGCGCTTGCTTGCTAAACTGAAACGTTCTTCTAGAATCTAGGTAAACAACGCGAATTGGTTTTGTTTGTCACGCGCGGTGGCTGGTGGCGAACGAAAGCAATTTTCCAACCACTTGTTGGGCGCTTAAAAGGCATTGTAATAAGGAAGGGAAGTGTAGGTCGAGAAATTTTCGAACAAAAAATTTGTGTGGCAGTTATGGGCTGAAGTGAGTGTGACTCAAGATAAGAGAAAAGGGGTTGACTGCGCTGAAAAGTGTTTGTAGAAGGAGTTGAACAAATTAAAAAAAAAAGGGTTGAGAGAAAAGGGAAGAGGTCTAATGTCTAATGATAGCGTAAATAAAGGGGGTGGAAAGGTATAAATAAACACATAATATATGTTACATCTTTGCGGAAGGTCGGTGAATTTGTTCTTAGAACTCAGTGTGATTATCACCCAAAAAGGGGTTTGGTCTGTGATCCATTTCAGCGAAAAATGGCTTAAAACTTCGCTGAAATTTAATCAAATATATAAAACGAACGGCTAAGAAAAAGCTGTACAGCCTCTCGGCACAACGCAAAAATAAACTACGAGACTATAATAAGTATTCTGCTTCAGCTTGTAGGGCACATATGATGCATACAATTTGGAGCATAATCATATACAAAATATTGTCGACACTAAAGTAAAAGCGTAATTCTTGTTGCGATAGTAAAAAGTCTTTCGTAAGAAAAATGGAACACAGATGGCAAGATAGCCCGAAAGACTTTTGTTATTCTAGCACGAAATTTATAGAAAAAATCTCTCTCATTCACCACTCCTGGTGAAAAGCTTTTATTAGAAAAAATACTTGTTTATCAATTAGCTCACGCACAGGCGTGACAAGCGAGAGATCCGAGTTCTAGTCCTGGCGCAGCGGTATTTTTTTTGTTCTTTTTTTACTATATGTTTTTTTTCTTTGATTTTTTAATTTGATTTTTCAGCTTATTTTTAAAACAGATATGTACAGTTTTTAATTTAATTTAATTTTTAGAAACTTATTTGATGTAACTTGTTTCTTTTTTAATTAATATTTTAAATTTAATTTTCTTTTGTGGTTTGGTCTTTATGGTTGTAAAAAGAATATTTTTTTATAGCATTCAATTTTGAGAAACTTCTTTTATTTTGTTATTTTTTAAATTTTCTTTTAATTTTTAGATTTTATTGTGTAAAAAAGAAAATTTTGATTTTTTTTTTAATTTCGTTTACTTTTTAGAAAATTATTTTATTTGTTTTTGCTCTTTTTATATTAATTCCTTATTCTTTTGTTAATTTAATTTTCCCTTAATTTTTGGATTTTATTGTTTTAAAAAGAAAAATATATTTTTTTCTATCTCGTTTAATTTTTAGAATTTCATAAAAATTTTTAATTTTTTTTTTGTCCTTGTTTTGAAATAAAAATATTTTTAAATAATTAAATTTTTGAGTACAATTTCCTCGTCTTTTGGTAATTTTTTTCTTTCTTTTTCTAATTTAATATTCTTTTGTTTATTAATTTTTATTGTTAACGAAAATTAAAAATGCTTTCTTTCCTTTTTTAATTTAATTTAATATTTAAAAAGCTTATTGCTAAAGGGCGAACATCATAGCGTTAAGATCTTTTCGTTAGCACATCTTTTAATTAGCCTCCCGAAAGACTGTAAAGAGCTTTTAAGATAGTTGCCAGAATTGAAAACTTTTGTCTTTCGAAAGGCTATGGTGAGTTGAAAGACAGTTGACAGGATTGCCCTGTAAGTTGCAGCTGTTTGACATAATTTTCAATGAAATATCTACCAAAAAAGCTGCAGCTAAATTTAGAATCAATTTCATTTCCCCTATGAATATGCCAAATTATGATTTCTAACTTAGAATCATTCTAGAAATTCTAAGAATGATTGGCGACTAGGCAGTCCAAAACCTTATTTAAGGCCTTTTAAGGATTGTAAATTGTACTTAATAGCAGCATGAACTTCACTGATTAATAGAAATAGATTTCCTGGCCATGACAGCCACGCGACCATCAAATTCCTGAAAAATTGCCGTTGACTTCAAAGTTACTGAGCTCGACTGAGACATTCCTCATTGATTTGGTCGCTATTCCTGCGACTTGCGTGTCATTGTGCGATATTTCTGCATCATCATGTATGTGGCATATCAGTGGCATTCTTCTCTAACTATGCCAACTTTAATATAATGAAAACTTTATCCATTAGTTAAAATTGCGAACGATAGTAATATTAAAACTTTCCCTACCAGAAAAATTTACCCTTTACTCCAATAGAATTACACCCTTTAAACAATTTCTGAGTGCTCAGAATTTTTGAGTATGTTATTTTTGATGAATATTTGTTTTTAAGACTCAGAAAAGCGTCATATTTCAGACCCTAATATGACTCCTACTTGTACTCGTATTGGCTTGCCCTTCTAAGAAGGGAAATATGCTCTGTTCTGACCCTGTTTTGAGCTCTGAATTCTGACACTTTTTTGACTTTAAAATGAGTACGAATGTTTATAGGGCATTTTCGTTTTCAAATCTCAAACACAATTGCAAATAACTTCGAAAATTTCCGATAAACAAAAATTTTAATCAAGGCATATCAAACAGGTTGTAGTATTCGAGCAAAAAGAACATTTACGTGTATTATGTTGTTGCTTCTGGCATCCAAAGTGTCAAAAAGTGTTCTGATTTTCTCTTGTAAATCAAAGTGTGCTATGTGAAAAAAAAAAAAAAGGAAAAAAATTTGTTTGCTTCTCTAAGAATTGAACCATCATTTGCAAGGCCCAGTAATCTGTGTTTGTGCTGCTGAGTTAGGCGAACGTTCCAAAAGTTACTTTTCAGTCGCTTGTTTTGTATGTATGTGAAAAGGTTTCACATGAAACTAGTTTTTGACAATCTAAAATTTGTGTGAGAAGAAACTAAAAATATTTGGAATTTTAGAAACCCAATAATTAAAAAAAAAAAAATAAATTAAATCAGCTGCTCTACTTATACTACCTGTTCAATATGCCTTGGTTTCAATAGTACAAAAACTCCCCCGTACACAAAAATGTACGGTAAAATTTTCACATTGATGTTAAAAAAATCATCGAAACCGGGTAAAGCTAGCTGTAAAATATGTAGTATTTACTCAGCCTACTCTAGTGGGGCTTTCATCATAAACATATTTTCCTAGTAATCACTCATACGCCGTGTATGCCCCACGCATTGAAAGTGATTCATTGAACAAATCCGTTGTGAAAATATGAACAATCCAAAGCAAATAAAAAAAGAAAAAACTTGCGCTCGAAACACATGAAACTACTAGAGCGTACTTTAAATAAACAACAACCACTACAAATGCATACAAGCAAATACAAAACAAAAGTGGCGCATTAGTTTGTTGGCAACAACGCAGGATTTATGTGCAACAGTAAAGTGAAATAAAATAAAAACACAAAGCAAAACTCATATGAAAAAAAGATTAAAACTAAACGTAAAAATGAGCATTAAAAATATGAACAATAAAATTCAAACAACAACAACAACAATCAATGTTGGTTAGAATGAAAAAAGGCGACATTTTTCTGCTTTGTTGAGCGGCAACGACGGTCAGCGCCTGCCAGCAGCAACAAGTAGTGGCAGTGAATTGCAGCTGAGCACAAATAAATGGTTGTCTGCGTGTTGATATGCGTCAAAAAACTGAAATGAAATGTGCGATTTACTTTATTGAGGCTAAACGAAGGTAACCAAGAGGTTGTTCACAGTGTGTACCTCGCAAAAAGTTCGATAAGAGCTTTGAAGGTGATTAGGAGTCTCGAGCCAATCAGGAAATAATTGAAGTGCTCCAGCTGAAGCTGTAGATCGTGGGTATCTATGTAAGTATTTACGAGTAGAAACAATGAGATTGGAGCTAATAAGGATATTTCTACCCGCGAGAGAGATTCAGGTGGCCGAGATGTTTGTTGCCGAGCGCTTGCAAATAAAGACGTCCATGGATAGACAACGAGTACCAAGGGTACCCACGAACATAATGGCAGGACCAAGTGCAGAAGGACCAGTCTGCACTTGGTATATAAAACTGGCGCAATCTCGCAAAGGAGTCACGCAATTGGTGCAGTGTTTTGGTCTCGGCCTAAACCGACGAACGGTTGCAGAGCTAAATAAGAAGACGAATAAACTCTTGCAAATTGCCTTGAAAGACCTGTTAGTGGTAAGTTGTTAGATTTTGTATGCCTTTCTTAAACAACAGATGTCTTTTGCGAGAAAAATTAAACGAATGTAGCTTTGGTATTCTTCTTGACTACTTCGAAGTAGCACCTCTCATTTCAACCCACTGGCAGGCAAAAAGAGTTCCAAATGCTAAATTAGAAACAAACATACCTCAGGAAAAATTTTTTTACAAAAAAATTGAGCACGTAAAACTCAAGTGAGATTGTACATATTTAGTAAATAAAATTTTTGAATAGAGTTGCCATCTTGTTATAATAAAAGTAGAATTAAATTTAAAACTAAATTAAATTATGAGGTAGCTATCAAAAAAAATATCTAGATATTTCGAAACACCTATGCAAAACCAGATTTTATGAAACTTGGATTGCCATTAATTAAGAAACTAAAATGAAGTTAATATTGAATGAAAATATTAAAACATGACTACAAAAGCCTTCAATGTAAATTTTTTTTAAAAGAGTTTTCATCAATATATACAAATGAAACTAGGGTTGCCATTATTTAGGAAATTAAAATGAAGTTAATATTGAACGCAAGCATTAAAAAATTACTACAAAAATTTTTAATGTATATTTTTTTTAATTGAGTTGTCATAAATATACTAAAAAAGTTTGAAATAATATAAATACATAAGTACATATACACCATTAGATAACTAAAAAAAATAAAAAATTTTTTTGCATTCATATAAGCACACTTGAATGCGAAATATTTTGGGAACAAGGTTGTCTCCAAACAAAATTTGTTTAAATGAATACAATTTTTGTTTTAGTAAAACTTTTGGAATATCGTTTTTAAAAACACTTTTATCCGCATATTCTATTAAATAGGGTTTCATGGCAATTAAAATGATATAAATTTATAAAATATATTAAAAGATTTCAAATGCATGTATAAAAGCATTATCAAGAAGACTTTAATTTAGAAAATTACTTTTAAGAGGGTTGCCAGCTGTATAAATGAACCAAATATTTATTTTACATATTATATTGAAATGCATGTTTTTAAACTGGCTTTTCGGTTAGGTTAGTTAAGATAGGCGTTGCTTTTTTAAAAAGTTTTTTTACGAAACCTCCCAGCGTTATTTATAGTTTTCAAAATCGGTTTGGTGTAAATAAAATAAAATTAAACTGATGTCAACATTTCAGTAGCGAATATTTATTATATATGTATGTATTTAAGCTAAATAAAATGTCAAAAGGAATGACCTGGGAAAGTGGTCTGGCATAAAAAAGCTTCTCTTGACAAATATTATCTAAATTTCGGAGGCCGTTAAAAGTTTTATACCTCTCCACTTCTGTTAAAATGGTGGTGGTATTTTTCGGCAGGGTGTATAAAGCGCCTAAAACTTAATCTTACTCAATAGGTTAGGGCCCCCACACCACCTTTCGGCAGGTTGGAGTATCCTCAGATATTATAGGCATTGGCATCTTGTCCACTCCGCCATCAACATAAAGTGCATTGAGTTGACATTCACCCCAATCTACTGCGAACAAACGAAAATCTTTCACGCCTAAAAGCTCGACCTTGGCTATGAATGAATCCTGCTCTACTCACATTGTCTCAGGGGTAAGGGCTGCTTACGGAACCAAATCTCAGTTAATTTATTCACTGATGGGCTGAAGTTGAACGATTTGGAGGGAGTGCCGTGTCATCTACTAACAACCAAGACCTGTGTTTATATAAGACGATTTTACACGCAACTTTTAGTTGAAGGCAACAATCGCCTGGTGTAAATACTGTACTTGTTTCCCTTATGTTGTGATCAAAACTGTTCCGAGAATGACTGCGATCCCTCTCTCTCGCCTTTGAAATTTTCTCAATCAGGTTGATAGGGCATAACAGTTACTTCCATGGGTGATGAATTGACAAAGCAGTGCATCTTGGACGAAATTTTCTCGGTAGGGATTCCTTTGACAATCAGTGGATTATTTTTGGAGAGATGAACTTCAAGTATGTAAGCTAAGGGAGCTTTTTGGGCTATTAAAGTGAAAGCTCTTGAATATGAAACAAATACTGATCAATCACCGCCCAATGGACACATTAGCTTAAATACTAATTGATGTAGATCTTTGGAAGCTGAATGGTTAAAATCATCTCAGTATTTTTGTTTGCCCTACTTTGACGAGACACAGACGAGTTCGAAACACATTAACGCCCGGATAATCCTGAAAGTATTTAAAGCGGTGTTTCCTGTTAAGTGAGAGAAGTTGTGTACCGGGATTGTTAGAGAAGTCAAGCAATTTCGGCCTTGATAAATGATTTCATATGCTTATTGAGAACTGCAGACATGCAATGCAGACAAATGAAATCTTCAGAAAAATTTTGTATTGTATACTTTGAGGCGCACGGTGATAAATTAGTAGATTGAATCAATGCAATAAAGGTAATTAATGTTCTAAGAATTCATCAGTAGTATTTATCTGCAACAAATAAGCCACTCCGTTTGACTTTGAAAGCAAAGGGGCTGCTATGGAATATACTCGTGTACTCCATTTTCTTGCTGCATCATCCTCACATATTAAGAATTAGAAAAAAATAAAATAAATTCAAAGCAGAGCTGAAAACTCAAAGCTTATTTTAAATCCAGCTACGCCCTCGAGCGCGACAAGTTCCCGATAAAGGTGTGAAGGAGGAGGATTTTTGCAAGGTAGTGGCTAAGCTGTGCCGCACCTTGTAAATGCAGACGTTTCCAGGGCAATCAAAATACAGTCCAAGTGTTGTAATTTGCGAGCACTAGGTCGCAGCCATCAAAGCCACCGCCACCGCCACCGCCGTCGCCACCGTCAACGTTGCATTTGCATTTGTTTTAGCTAGAAGTGTATTTATGCGTGGCAGTTTTTACTACTGCTGTTCTTTGCTTTTGTTGCAGGTTGTTATTTATCTCCAACATTTGCATGTAACATACAAAGCTTTGTAGCTGTTTATTTCTGCTCCTACCCCATACTTACTTGCTGACCTTCAGCGGGTAAAATATATTGCAGCAATCAGGGCTAACCCGGGCTGGTTGGTTTTGGTGTAACTTGATTGGTTGGTTGTAGGCTTCAATGTTAAGCATTTGTTGTTTTTTTTACGCTACACATTGTATTTGGCAGTATAGCTGTTGTTGTCTTCCATATTTATTATTATTGTTATTGGTGCGATAGTGCTGATATGAAGGGGTGAGGTCGTAAAGTGGTTAGTGATGGCTACGACATGGAAGGGCTGTCAATAGCGCTGTAAATGTACAAGCGACAGGTGGATGAGAAAGATGGGATAGCGAGAAACAATCCGTCGATGGTTAGAGAGTTTCAAAAAGAGTCGGGCAAAACGTTGAGCATGAGAACTGCCAAAATGAAAGATGCAATACGAAGAGAGCGCGATAGAAAAGGTGACAGGAGCGCATTCACAATTTCGAACTCGAATATTCGAACTTTTTTTATTGGGCTACCACACTTTTACACTCATTTAGGTAGTTTTGTTCTCAGTAGCGCGCTCTGCGTGTAATTCAGCCTGGTTTACATTGCCTTTTCTACTCTCACTACTACATACTTCCTAAATGTTCGTGCCACAGCCTAAACTGATTTACATTAAAATAGATTACTCTGCTTATTGGGCGAAGGAATTATCGTTATATATGTCTACATGTGTATGCTTNTATGAAGGGGTGAGGTCGTAAAGTGGTTAGTGATGGCTACGACATGGAAGGGCTGTCAATAGCGCTGTAAATGTACAAGCGACAGGTGGATGAGAAAGATGGGATAGCGAGAAACAATCCGTCGATGGTTAGAGAGTTTCAAAAAGAGTCGGGCAAAACGTTGAGCATGAGAACTGCCAAAATGAAAGATGCAATACGAAGAGAGTGCGAGAAAAAAGGCGGCAGGAGCGCATTCACAATTTCGAAATCGAATATTCGAACTTTTTCTATGGGCTACCACACTTTTACACTCATTTAGGTAGTTTTGTTCTCAGTAGCGCGCTCTGTGTGTAATTTAGCTTAGTTTACATTGCCTTTTCTACTCTCACTACTACATACTTCTTAAATGTTCGTGCCACAGCCTAAACTGATTTACATTAAAATAGATTACTCTGCTTATTGGGCGAAGGAATTATCGTTATATATGTCTACATGTGTATGCTTGAATGTATTTGTGTAAGAGTGTATATGTGTGTTTTTGAGGCGCATCAGGTGGGTCGTTTAGAGTACAAAAAAAAAGATTGCCTATTGAATTGAATAGTTTGCATAGGAGGCGCGGGGAGAGATACTATGGGTCTATAAAGGGACATACACTGAAAAAAAGATTCGGATAAAAAAATGAAATAAAATAAAATAAAATAAAATAAAATAAAATAAAATAAAATAA
>NW_016160643.1:0-28416 GCF_001687245.7 Rhagoletis zephyria | reverse complement strand
ATTTTTAGCCTATTTCCCCTTACTTATTTTCTTCTCTTCTTAGCTTGACAATGATCTTTTTGTACATGATTCAATAATGAATAAATGAATCATGCTTTTTGTGTTCAAAAAAAGTTAGCAGAGAACTGAATGCTAAACAAAGCATCACAAGTAGTGATGGAAAATTACTCCTTTGGCACTTTCATTCATAGAGGCACTTTAGGCACAATTCATTCAGTTTTGGCATAATCATAGATTATAGAAATTTAGCAAAATATGCCAATATATAACAGACAATCATATATAATTTGTAGAATCGAAAAGTGAAAATTAAAATTACTTAAAAATTAAATTAAGGGGCATTATATATAGTTTATAAAAAATAATCAATGCAAAGAAGAATAGTTAGTCATATATGTAAAGTTCACAAGAATTCAAACAATTTTCATCAAAATTTAAAAATTTTATTCAGAATTTCTTTAAAATTTTCTAGTATGCAGTTTTGTAGCCCTTTCAGTTTCATAGATTTTTATCGTTAGTTATATAGAAGAAAACGCGCAACACCTTCCACAAAAAAAAAATATAAAAAATCAAGGGTAATTTTTACCGACTTTAAACTTGCACTTCGTTTTACTAAACTGGCTTAAGATTAAAATTTTTTAAATTTTAATGAAAGTTTTTTAAACTTTTGTGAACTTTATATAAAGTGTGAAACCTTCATTTATATGGTTTATGTTATAGAATGAACTATATTTCCATAAATAATGAATGAAAAAATGCTTCACGAGGTCAGAAAAGCTATATTTCAGTGTTTTTGCCCTTCGTAATTGGAATATTATTTCACTGTGATTTCACTGTAATAATTCAATAGATTAATAACTAATATATTATTTCAGTGTACCTTAAAAATACTATTTCTGAAATTACATACATATATTGTTCTTAAAAATTTTGTGGCACATTCATCTCTTTTTAGGCACTATTTTTGTAGTCCATTAGTCACATTTTGAAATTTGGAAATTCCAACACTGATCACAAATGAATGACAAGACGTTTTTAAGAGCCGCTGTTCGGTTTTTCCCTTCAATGGCTTCAATATTACTTTTCAAACAAATTAAATTTATGATGTATTTTGGAACGAATTTGCGTCATCCCTTGTCCAATTTGGTTTGTAGACAAACCGGTTTCGGCGTTGTGCCATCTTTAGTGTAATTTTTCGGAAACAACAACCAAAAAAAAAAATTATTTGTTAATTTTTTCTATTAAAGACAAAAAAATGCTGAAAAAGTTAAAAAAAAAAATTCACAAGAGGTAACCTTTAGGCTAGAACCACATGCCGCAAACATTGACGCTCCACCTGAAAGTATTGGCATCCATTCGGATGGCGGTAAGGTTTTTCACGAAACTTTTGTGTTAAAATCTCTTCTGGGTTACCAGACTACTGCAGCGTATTCCAAGGTAAGGTTTCAGCTATCATGGAGGCTACGGAGATGCTTGAAACTGAGACTCTGAGTTTTTTCACGTTTTACTCAAAGATTGCGCTTAACTGCCACATTTATCTACAAGAGATGGCCAAGCAGTAGCCGTCAATCCCGAAACCTACACTCTCTCAGAAGTTGGCTATGATTACTCGGCCGTCTATCATAGTAAATAGCACAATGCCGCTAAAATTTTCAGGCAATAGCCTCATGCGATTATCGATACTATTTTTTGTTGTTTGTGTGAAATATTTTATTTTTATCAGTATTTTTTTTTTAATCAAAATATGTTGAAATAAAAGTGAAAAAAAAAATATTTTGCCTACAAAAGTTGTTTTGAGAGATACTAAACTAACTGTGGAAACTTCTAGGTAACAAAATTTACGTACGTAATCCATATTAATATGCTGCTCAGGGTTAGAAGTCTTCCGCTCACATGAGTATGTCACTTTGTTATGCTAATTAATTCTTTAAAATTTAAACTCGAACGAATAATACTCTAAATAATTATCCTTGTACATAAGCTAATTTTGTTTACTTTGGTGCATAAGTAAAAAAAAAGTTCTCATAACTCACCAACGCATTAAAGTCGTGTCACATCTGCAATCGTTCGCTGAGAGTAGCGCAAGCCTGCAAAACGGGAAGAAAATTTTAAATGCAATTTTTTTTTGCAGCCTGCATTAAAATAACAACAAATAAAAGCAGTATGATGAGCAACTTAGCACGGAAAAATGAAAATTTGTTTAATAAAGTTAGTAATAACATTCTGCAACTTTTTATATAATTTTTTAGAGAGGTGAAAGCATTTCTTTCTCTTGCAAAGCATTTACAACTTTTCCTAATTAAATTAGCTACAACACTGTTGCTAATTTAGTAAAGGGTAATGGCAAGTGAGATGTTTATAGGACTTGGCTGCGAACCTGCGTTGATTTTCCTATGGAAAAGAGAAAATCAACAGCTGCGGTGGGCAGCTGAAGGTCAAATGTAGGATTTTAAAAACTTATTTCATGCTTCGTTTGAGAAGTACATGCGTGTGCTTAGTACTCGGAAAGGAAATAACTTAAACCAAAACAAAAAAAAAAAATGTTAAGTTCTAAAATCCGCTTTAAAGTACGTTGTTGAGTTTGAATTTATGAAATTTTTAGTACAAAAATTGAGTATCTTCTCCAGACTACGTATAAGATATTTAGTTCGCATATTCTCTACATCTGACCGGAAATTTTTGCACAATCTTTTGAACTTTTCGTAGAACATACTAAAATTAAACTGAAATATTTTTGGTGGGCACTTTTTACTAAAAACTATTACTATTTTTAGTACCTGTATATGTACATTAACGTGATCCTTAAATGTAGGAAGCAAATCTTTACATCAGATTTCCTAAGCCTCAACCCCTCCGTCGATGCTACCATAGTCGAAGATATCTCATATACATTTTGGTATGTGAAGACGTCTTAACCGCCTCCAACCGGGACCGGCATTTACATGTGATATCTGTAACTGAGGGTACTATTGATTGAGGAGGTGAAACTGAAAAAAATCGTTCATTTGACTTTAAGGACCATCTTAATGTACATATGTAAATATTGAAAAATTTTCATACTAGAGTAAGTGCTCAAAATATTAAAAAAAAAAAATNATTGAAAAAATTTCATACTAGAGTAAGTGCTCAAAATATTAAAAAAAGAATTTTAGCTAATTTTGAAGCTGTTTGAGTAAAACTCCATATCCCTTGGTACTAAAGTTTTAGTACTTAGTACACAATTTTTTCCATACAAATAATTTGCATAGAATTTTTTGTACTATAAATGAGTCATATCCTAAAATATAACAAAACTATGAACTTAGTACTAAAATCGTAATGGACATCAAATTTTACTACGTTTAACGTATTTTCATTTAGAAGGCCTAACTCGACCAAGTAAAGCGCCATCAAAGGCTATTTGTCGCATTTCAAGTGTCATGGTTACGCCTTAGAGACTATAAGAGACATCTACTCAGTCATATTTGATCTTCCTTGTATGATTATCTAGCTAAGCTTTGATGAACTTGTGAAACACTATTGTGAAACTATAAAGTATGCGAAACTTTCTAGTTATACTTAATGCACCAGCGCTTATAAATTTTCTCTAGTTTTTTTTTACTCTAAATTCCAATATTTTCAGCATCCGTATTTGCAGCGTTATTTCTACGTATATTTTTCGCAAAAGTATTGCTGCATGTTAATATGTTAATTAACAGCGCATTTTCATCAAAACTCCACCAACTTCGCTGAAATAAATTGATATGCAAAATGCAGCAGCAGCGACAAGTATGCAACAAAAACTTTATCAAAAAAAAAAAAAACAATTAAAATAAAAATCGCCTGAAAATATGCTAGCCTTAATGAGTTCACTACAGCAATTTTAATCCCATGATCCCGTGATCCTTTTTAAGCCCTTGAAAATCCCGGGATTCTTGGCAAATAGTCCCGGTGATTTTTGAATTTGTAATTTGTATTGATGGAAACTACTTTTCTTGACCAGTATTGGCTATATTTTTTTTTTTATTTAATAATTAAATTTTGGTTTCTAAATGTCTAGCTCAATATACATATAACACCCCGCGATAGTAAATTTTAAACCCAAATATCAATATATTCCCGAAACCATGCGCCAAATATAGTAAAATTGCGTTCTTAGTTTTTCACTCTGACGTCAGTAAATAAAAAATGATTTAAAAATCCACAGAAATGTGCTTAGAGAAGAAGTATGGGTATCAAATTAAAGAAGAAATCATGTAGAATTTAAACAGGTTCAAGTTTTTGATTCAGAGGGACTGGTAAGTATTGAAAATGCCCTCTTAAAATTTTATCCTTGAAATTTCGCAATATTTGTTTCTGAAAAAATTGTAAGTTAAGGACTTATGTAAACTCGAAAACATCCTCGAATTTCATCCTTCTAACTTTATCAGCTTACAAAATTACCTATTCGTCCTAGAGAATCCAAAAATTTTTTATTTTTTTGAATTCTAAAAAATTTCCTCTTGCACTTGGTACCCATATTTTTATTCTAACTACATTGCATTGAATTTTTTAAATAATTTTCGTATTAATCATATCTTTGAAATTACAAAGTCCTTCAAAATAAATCCCTACGTCAGAAAAAAAAAATAAAAACGCCACTTTAAATAAAAAAGTAGAGAGCTTCTTAAACAATATAAAGCAATTTTTTCGATCCAAGTCGTTGAAGAGTAATGAATATATATAAATCCCGGGACTAATCCCGGGATCCCGCTATTGTGATAACAACATCCCGAAAATCCCGGTATCTGAAAAAGCTGAAAAATTAACATCCCTAGTTCACTAGCAAATCCAGCTAGCAGGTATTGAAATGCTGCTGCATTTTTTTCACAGTTTTTTTTTTGCAAGCAAATTTCCATTGAAATGTGGGTTGTCAATTTTTTAAAGTACGCTGTATACATGAAAATATGCTCTGAACTAAAAGTTCTATTTTAAAGCATACTTTACGGTGTGCTAATTAGTGCTGCTGCTGTCATTGGTAGATGTTGAGAGCGTATGTATGTGTGTGTGTGTGTGTGTGTGTGTCTGCCTGCTGCTAATGGTCAAAGTTAAGCGGAGCTGGAAGAATATGTACATATGTACATAAAAGGAAAGCGCAAAGTCTGTTGCACCAGTAGAAAAAAAACCATAGATTGCCACGTGTAGGCGGAAAAACCTGTTGAATAGTAAAATTTTAATGAAGTCAAGTTGACGCGATGCGCAAAAACCTTCCACATATGACTGGCTGTGTGTGTGTGCGTTCGCAGTGTCAAGGTTAAGTCTAATTTTAGACGCTTTGTAGCAGATTTTTTTTTGCTGAGGAATAATATTAATAATTTGAAATATTGAGTGCAAAATATTGAGATACTCATTCATATCGGAATTTGTTATTTTTATAATTTTTTATTATAGTAAAATTTTACATCTTATTCCAATAAATTTACAGCATGAACGAAGCTTTTGAAGCATTATTCAAACAACCAATTTAGCTTAAGTAAACATTTATTCAATTAGCACTAAAAAATTTTTCAATTCACAGGAATTTTTTGATAACAAAACATACTTTTTTGATTAATTTGAGTTGTTGAAAAGATTAGTATAATTGAATAACAATTGCATTTTCCCTGCAAAACAACAATGGCCACTGATGGCGCCCTTCTATCAGTCAGCCACTGCTATCCGTAGCATTCAACATTAGCAAATCTATAATTTTTCATTGTATTTATACAGTATTTGTATATACATACGTATGTTAGTGTTTTTGTGTGTATGTATGCATTAGTAAGAGTAAGCAAAGTAGGCATAGTGTGGCATGAAGTGCATTTGCTGATTACCTTGTTGTTGTGGGCAGTTTGCAATTTGATTACAAACCAATGCAAATTACTGTTGTAATTGAGGAAATGGAAATGTGTGTATAAATGCACCTACGTGTTGTTGTTGTTGCAGTGATGCTGTGGTAGCAGTTTAGCCTAAAAGAATGCTACATATTTGGTTGTGTAGGATATTTGAGTTGTTTAGAAAATTTCTCTTAACAATAGTTTTTTGTTTGCTCGAACCCGCTAAAAACATATATATGTATTTTTTTTAATTTGCGTTTTCTATTACAATTCATTTTTTTTAATTTACGCTTTCTTTTACAAAATTATTTTTTTCAATTGAAAGCTTTAGAATTTTTTATGATGATTTATATTTTTTTAATAAAAAATTTAAATTTTGGTTTTAATATTTAACAAAAAATTAATAAATATTTGAAAATTTTTGATTTGCTCGAATCTGTTGAGTAGAAAAATTAATTATTATTTTTTTTTTCAAATTGAAAAATTGAAAAATTTTTTTTTATTACATTCTTCGAATTTTTTTTTAAATATACAACGGCTTTTTAATTGAGAAACTAACTTTTTGTTATATAAGTTATAAAAAATTGTTTAATAAAAAAATATAAACACATAGTAAAGAAACAATTAAAATTTAAAGTAAAGGAAACAAAAAAGTTTAAACAAGTAAATTTTTTTAAATAAAAAATGTTTATAAGTTAAACCTTTTTACAAGTCAATTCGGCCTTGACCTCCAAAATTTGTATGGCGGGACTTTTTTCTTCAAAAGTAAGAGGAAAGGAAAGAGCACTAGTATGTTAATGTGAAAAGTTTAAGATTTGATTTGTTCAAATTTTTTTACAAAACATAGTACTAATGAAATAACCTCTCTTGCGCTATAAAGTAAGTAGATGTTTCTAGAACCAAGGTTATACTAAATTTTTGTGCTACATTTTTGGTAAATTTTTTCGAGTTAAAAACTGTAATTAAATGCCAGAAAAGCTAAAAAATCAGAATTTAAATTTTTTTTAATTATTAAAAATTTTTAGTAAGAAAATGTTTGCGCTGACTTTCAAAAGATCGTGTGACAATAAATTTTTAGTAGAAGTATGAAAGTCTGCAAATAGTTTAAAAGAAATAAATATTGGTTTAAAATTCGAAATTTTTTAAATTATAATAAATTTTTGAATAGTTTTAGTCACACGAGTTTACAAAATTTGCATAGCTAAATTTTTATTACAACTTTTGAAGTTGAAAATTGCAGAAAAAGTCCGTAGACTTACAAAAAACATTAAATATTCGAAAGTAAATTCACGCGAAAAAAAACTTTTAGGTTGTTGTTGGAATTTCTTCTTTTGTACTCCATTTTATGCCCATCTTTTAACTTGAAGAAAGGATTAGATATCTTAAAAATTTTTGTAAGTTTTTTCAAATCATTATTTTTTTATTGTTTTTGTTGAGTTTGTACGAAACATATTTTAGTACTTACAGCCGGTTTCACTAGCAATTTAAGTTGAAAATGATTTTCTATTTTCTGTCAATTCCCATATACAATTCAAAAAATTAAAATCTATTTTCATTTAAACTGCTTTGGTGAAATTGGCTGTTAGTTTTTCGCTAAAACTACATGTTAAAATTTTTATAAAAAATTTCAAATAAATTTGGTTTTTTTCTTTGTAGTTGGTATCATTTAAGGTGAATTTTTTTTCTAATTTCACTTTGAAATTTTTGTCAGAAATCTCTACTAAAATTTTAAGACTCTTTCATTAAGCAAATTATCTGCAAAATTTATAAAGATTTACCGTTTTCTAAAGCTTATTAAACATTTATATTTTTTTTTTTAATTTTTTATTTAAATCAGTTAATTACCATTATTCTGTTATGGCAAAATTTAATGCAGTTCAATAGAGCTCTTTCAAACGAACCGAACTGCATCAAAATTTTGATATCGAAGAAATGCTTCCTTTAGTAATTAACCGATTATTTTGAAAATAAATTTTTATCAAATTGCTCTTATCTCTAACGTTGTCGAACAACAACTCATAAATAGCCTTCTTAATAAACCTTTTCAAAGAAATGTCAGAATAAATCCAAAAATACTAGCAATAGCTTGCTTAAAATCATGATAAAAACATAGCAAGGTATAACCGTTCTCTCAATTNCCTTTTCAAAGAAATGTCAGAATAAATCCAAAAATACTAGCTGCTTAAAATCATGATAAAAACATAGCAAGGTATAACCGTTCTCTCAATTTGTCGGCCATGATTTTTTTTTGAAGTTTGCCAACATTTTAAAATCATATAAAAGTGAAAATAAAAAATTGAAATTGTACGAAATTGTTGTTGCTTGAGATTGAAAATGAAAATGTGTGTGTGAGTTTGTGAGTAAATTTAAAAATAAATTGTTTGGAAACGGCAAGAATTTTAAAAGTGACTCTCAGCGGTTCTACCTTACTATATTTTTATCATGCTTAAAATTGCCTTTTTATAAATAACTGGTCGAAATGTTTTTTTTGGAGAAAACATTTCAAATTGCTAAACCAGAATTCAACTGAAAAATTCTAACAGTTTGATTTTTGCGGAACAAATGTTAATTCACGAAAGGTAGGAAAAAAGTAATTAGCTAACATCAGAGATAATTCCGAGTAGCATCAACGCAGTGGTTGTACAAAATTGCAAAAACAACAATAAAAGTAGACGAGAAACAAGTGAAATCAGAAATCTAAAAATGCCAATAAAACTTGCCACGTGTTGCATATTTCAGCCAATGCAAGCGAGAAAGAAAACAAAAACGAAATGCAATTCGTACGATTGGGGTAAAAAATGGCGCTGGCAAAAAAAAACAACGGCAGGCAACCAAAATGTATGAAAACTGCAATAGCAACAACAGCATAATTTTAGAGGGATATGCTGCCTATTCAACGCACCGTCCGTTTGTTATTCGACTTACTTAAGCCAATTTCGTTCAAGAGATTTTAAATTTCAACCGAAATGGCTGCAGAAAATGAGCGAGGAAAAGCGAGGAGGCTGCCTATCCAGAGGCGCTGGCGTGCTATTTGTGGCAGCAAAAAGAAATCAACTCACTCACGCATTGACAGCAAAAGCAACAGTGGCTACAACGAACAACAATGCCTGATGTAATAATGCAAAAGTCAAAAAAGAGCAGTAAGGGCGAGAAGAATGCGTAGAATCCTGGAGTGAGACGCGCAACTCGGAATTGACTTCGAGTGGCTGGCTCTATGCTCACACCCACCTTCGCTTACCCTCACTGTTCGTTCACCACTCACCTTTAGTAGGTGATTGTTTACTTTACAGACTGCTTGTTTGGATTTGGTCTGCAAAAAGGATAACAATGGTTATGTCTGGTAGTCGCCTGTGTCTTTGTTTGTCCATGCCCATGTCCATGTCGTCGCCGGCATCTTGATATTCTTTATCAAATAAGATGATGGCAATCCAATTTGTTAAATGGATTTGGCTGTGCGAGCGTGCACGCTTCGCTCCTGCAGCCACTCGTAGCAAGCAGTTACGAACAGCTCATTCGCTAACCGCCATCCCTTTCATTCTCTTCATCTGCTTGATCCGCACTCGACTTCATTCCTTTGGTGTTTGTTTTTTTTTTTCTCTTGCACCCATTGCAGCTCACGTTTTCTTTATTTACGCGCATTTTTTCGCTAGCTTTATTTCCCACCAGTACCCGCGTTCTTTTAAGCAAAAGCCATTATTTGAGACCAGCCAGCCGCCAGCTGACAACAGCTACTGCGTACCTTGCACTGCGCGAGCTGCCTAGCTAGCTGGAAATCATTGCATTTTGAGTGAATGGAAAATCTGTGTGCGGGCAAAGGTAAGCCAGTCCATTCTGTAGCTGCATGTTTCTGGATGTTAGCTGAAAGGCTTTTAAGCATCAGTTCATATGAAATCAATGTATTGTAGGTGAACGCGCATATGTACACACTCTCACATACTAGTAATGAGCAGCTAATTAGCTAATGAAATGCATGGTTATGTGTACATCGTCTCCTCGTCAATTCTCAGCTTACTGCGTATCTAAACGTGAGCGTTAGTCATAATATGAATGCATTGTTGCGCTTATACATGTGTAAGTCTTAGGGCCGTTTTCACCAACTCTGGTTAACACTAATCCCCAGTTAAACATCATTGCCGACGTTACTGACTCCATGCTTACTACATTGTGTAGGTAACGTCGGTAACGATGTTTAACTGGGGATTAGTGTTAACCGGAGATGGTGAAATCGGCCCTTAAGATAATTGGAATAAGAAATTTCCCATTGTAGCAAAGAGGAGATATATAGTGCCTGAAATGCAAACTCAAAGCATTAACTGAAATAAAGTAGTCAGTGAACTTGAATAGTACTAAAATGAAAAAAAACATGTATAATTTTTTACTAAAAGTGCATAAAAAGTAGCAAGACTTTTTAGTTTTGCTAAGGAAAGTGGTGTTATAAATTTAGTACTTAAATTGAAAATAGGACTAATATCAGCAAGTTGACTACTTTGACTACTAAAAGTGAGTTCATGGTTGTAAAAAAATTTAGTATCAAAATTTTTACGCAAAGAAAAGTGTAGCGGAAATTTAGCACAAAACAATGTTATTGAATTTTTTTTTTAATAATGATAACTTAAAATGTGTGTAAGAAATATTTTGTAAAGAAAGTAATTAAAATATTTTTATAAATAAGTTTTGAAAGCTTAAAAAAAATTTTTTTACTTAAAATTAAGCAAAGTAAGAAGACTAAATTTTAAACCCTTTCTCGAAAGAAATACAAAAATGTGTGCAAAAAATTTAGCTTCTAATAAATTGTAGTAAAATGCTCTGCTGAAAGTTTAAATAAAATTTTTTTATTCAAGTTTTGCACTAAGTTGTTTTATTTAAGTTTTGTACTAAGTTATTTTATTTAAGTTTTGTACTAAACTTTTGTTGCAGAAGAATTACTTAGCAGCCAATGCTCATCCGACTCGGATGGGCTAACCGGTCATGGGCCGCTTTTCGACGAAGAGAACCTCCTCGGCGTGACACGGCATGTCACAATACGTATGAAGCTGATCCAGATAAACTTCCATCACTTTAGACTTGCGTCTGCGAATCTTGTGATCTGCCAGGAGCCGTGGATACACGGAAGAAAATCTGCGGGCTTGGGCTTTAAGCTTATTGCCGCACAAAATGCAGGAAGGGCTCGAGCTTGCATATTAGCAAGGGACAACTTAAACATCTTCCTACTTCCACAGCTCAGAGTGATGGTGATTTGGTAGCGGCAAGCATTGAGCTTCAGAAAAGTACAAATACCGACTGGGGGGTTTACAATAGCCAACTAAGGAATTTATTGCCAAAGATACCTCCACGAGACACCGCCAAGCAGGTGGAATTGGACGGGTTGGTTAATCAGGTAACTAAAGCCATGCATAGTTCTTTTTCAGCCGGATGTCCTGTTGTTCGATCCAAACTACGTTGGTAGTCAAAACAATTATCCTCGTTACGTGAATCTAATAGGACCATGTTCAATAAGGCCAAAGCCACGAGAGCGACAAAGGACCGGGAAGCCTATAAGGCTGATTTGAAAATATACAAAAGAGCAGTTAGAATTTTGAAACGTAAAGTTATTGTGAGGAAATTCACGGAGGCGGCATCATTAAGAAGAATTCTCGCAAAGTCGCCATGCGGCCTTGGCTATCTCAAAGGTCAAGGGAACTCATGGACTACAATGAGCGAGGAATCATTAGGTCTCCTCCTGGACACACACTTCCCAGGTAACAAACCAGTGGAACATAACGACCCCACGAATGACGCCTTGCACTCGCTCTTCGGGTTGGTTGAAAAGAGCTTATCAGACAAGGAGTATGCTCTGGCTGCCCTTAAAGACATAGAATGCGCCTTAAGCAACATTAATGCAAGCGCCATAACGGGTGCCTTAGAAGGGATTGGAGTTGATCATAACGTAGCGGCGCTGATTGAGTCTATACTTGTCAGCAGGAAGATAACCGCTAAACTTGGCAACACCACAATAAGCAGACAGGTCTGTGGAGGCATTACTCAGAGATTGGTTTTCTCTCGCTAGAGAAGGGGGTTGCCACGTCACTGCTTATGCTGGCAACCCGGCAATTGCCGTTAAAGGCAAATACCCAAATACCCTTATGGTAATTTTGCGCTCTAACATGGTCACGCTTACAAACTGGAAAGAGAATTGGGGACTCGGAATAAACCACGATAAAACCGAAGCAATTCTCTTTACAAGAGTAGTTACGACAAAGATTTTGACTACTCCGACCTTTGATAGGTTCTCTAAGACGAGCATCCCGTAAGAAAGAGAAGCAAACATCAAGAGAATGGAGAAGGGGGGAATGGAATGTTTACATCGATGGATCCAAGCTAGATAATAGGGTTGGCTACGGAGGTTTCTTTAAGAAACTAGAACTGGAATTATCCGTCCGAATTCCGGACCACGGCAGTATTTATCAGGCAGAAGTTTTAGCTATAAAAGAGGTGACTGTGTACCTTAGTACGCATGCCATAACGCAGACTACGATCGAACATCGTAATGCTGAGATCGAAGGTTGCGCAGGAATGCCTCACAACTCTAAACGATATTAGCGCCGTATTCAAGGTCAGCCTCTTGTGGGTTCCGGGACATTGAGATCAAGAAGGAAATTGCAAGGCCGATCAGCTAGCCAGGAAAGATACCAATCTCCCACTATGTGAAAACAGAGGTACTAATGGGATACCCGTGGCAACCGGCAAATTAGAACTTAGAAATAGAATGACCCAACCAGGCTACTTTGACCACAAATAGATAAGAAAAATACGAAAGAGTTGCTCAGCCTCTCAAGAGAGGATATTGCGATGGTTATGGCTTCTGTAATCGGTCATTGGCACTCTCAAGACTAGGAATATTTTCTCACGAATATTGCAGAAGTTGTAGAGCGGAGGAAGGGGCCAAGAGGCCAAACTATATGGCTATAACTATTTTATACTAATTTTCAGATTCCTTAGCTGAAAGATTTTATTTTTTATTTTTGGAACAGATTTAGAGATATCGCGTTCAAATTTAGTACATTTGATATCACTTTTTAGTACTAAGCGTACCAACTTTTTTATCGCTCAAAAATTTTTTCCGTTTAAATATATATATAGAGATTTTTTTGCTGAAAAAATGTTTGAGATGACAAAACTTCCACAAATGTAAGCGCTTAAACCTAATACGAGCGTTCACTGGTAGCTATGTTTTTATTATCTTTTAATTTCTTTAGAAAAGTTACTTTTCACTCGCGTATTTTAAGTCCGGTATCTCCGATTTTGGAAGTAATACTTTTATTAAGCTCCAACTGCTACTCACTTGCACATATACATATGTACGTATGTTTTATGTGTGCAGAAGGAATATCATACAACAAAGTCCACTTTCAGACAGCTTACATACTTAATTGTTGCTTTTGCGCAACTTCACTACCAACGCTCACCATTCCTTTTTGTCTAAACTATCTGCACTTCAATAAACATCGTGTGTACATACAGTCAGTGTCAAATTGAAGTGTACACCTTGTTCTAATTTAATATTCGCAATTATTTTCATGAACTTTGTTGTTTAATTTAATTGTTTATATATATGCAGTTCATTCTATAACATAAACCACATAAATCAGTTTCACACTTTTAAAAATTCAAACAATTTTCATGAAAATTTCAAAATTTTTATTCAGAGTTTCTAGAAAATTTTCGGGTATGCTAAGTTTTTTTTGGAGGGGGTTGCGCATTTTTTCCATATAAAAAAAAAATTTGATCACCCTCCACAAAAAAAAATCTAAAAAAAAAAACGGTAGTTTCCAGCGACTTGAAACTTGCACTTTATTATACTGAAATTGCACGGGCTGTAAAACTGCATACTCGAGAGTTTTCTACAAATTCTGAATAAAAATTTTGAAAATTTGATGAAAATTGTTTGAATTTTTGTGAACTTTGTATAAAGTGCGAAACTTAGGCTGCGTTTCTTTATACATTCCGGATAATCCCATTTCACAGCCGGAATAAACAGAATGCGTTTGAAATATACGTCACCATATCAACAGGAACGTTCTAAAGAATAAATAAACAAAAAAGCTTATTCCAAACGTTCAGAATGAATAAAGAAATGCAGCCTTAGATTTATATGTTTTATGTTATAGAATGAACTATATTTTCATAAACAATTAATGAAAAATTGAACGGCTACAAAACTGCGTACTCGAAAATTTTCTAGAAATTCTGAATAAAAGTTTTTGTGAACTTTATATTAAGTGTGAAACTTGGATTTATATGGTTTATGCTATAGAATGAACTATATTTTCATAAATAATTAACGAAAAAAATATATATTTCATGAAAATAATTGTGAATAATATTCACTAGAACTAGGTGTACACTTACATTTGACACTGACTGTATGCATGTATCCTCATAAAAGCATGCAACCCGCATTTGCTCTATACGTACTTCTTTCTCCTGCCTTCATTGTTCTACGTAATCTCCCCGGCATGTAAGTTTTTTACTATATTTTTCGCGCACAGCAAAAGCAACCCAAATCGGTTACCAACAACGCAGGCACTCTGTGTGTTGGTATTACGCGCTCGCTCGGGGCTTTTGCGATGCATTGATAAATACTTATTTCTTGTATGGTTTTTTTTTGCATTTTCTTCTCATAAGCTTTTATTATTCCCACATAAATTTTTTTCACGTTAAAATCGCAATTTTTTCGTAAATATTATTTTTTCCATACTTCTGTTTAAGCTGATGTCGATGCTGATGTTTCTGCTTCTTGTATTTGGTTTTCTGTTGTACGAATATTGTTGCCATGGTTGCTTGTTAATTTCCAGCGCATTGCTGTCCAATTGTCAAGCACTCGATCGTCAAGCGCTCGAAGCAGTTTATCCAGCTACACTCTTTTCTCCACACTCCGCGCTCCTTTCTCTATCGCCTAGCGCTGCCATTGTTTTCAACTGCCACTGGTTGTTATTTCTTCGAGTTTTTCTTTACTTTTTTTCTTTTGGGTTAGCACTCACTTCAACTTCATTTCAGCTGCTACCGCTGCTGGTTGTCCTGACAGCCAGACTCGCCTCGCGCCTCCCATCTGCTAACCAGCATCCTACACGTGCATACATATATGTGTACATACATATGTATGTATGTACGTCTGCGCTGACCCTCATTTAATTGTTCGCATTCATTTGTAAGTTATTCTGTTGCTGTATGATTTTTTACCTTACTGCACTTACAGCAGCTTTATTTCGCATATTTTCATGGAAATGCTTTTGTGTTTTTCCTTTTTGTCCTATCAAGTATGCGCACCCACATCGTCCCTGACACACAGGCTCACATATTCACTACAAATGCAAACAATTATAACAGTTCGATACATCAATTTTTTTTCGCGAACTTTTTGCTTAATTAGCAGCCATTTGATACTCCTGGATTTCATTGTAATTATTTGAGCTGTACATAAGTATGCATTATCCGTGTAAGCGCACATACATACATATGTATGGACGTCCACATATATTGGTTATAATTTATAATAATAATAATTTATAAATTTATAACTTATAAATTTAATACATCTGTTGGTGTATTTGCATGCGTGCCATCTAGAGTCCGACCGATTGCAATTTTTTTTTCAGGTACCGATGTCGATGCCGATTAATCGGCTTATGAGGAAAGAATCGTCCGATATCGTTGCCGATTCCATAAAATATGACAAATGACATTACATACATACACATGTATGTACATTAAAGTGGTCCAATTCTTGTATGAGAAAAAAATTTTCATCCTAGAAAACGGGGTACCCTCTTAGTTTTCTCCTTTTAATATTTGTAACATCCATACCAATTTTCAGTTGTCTACTGCCACAAATACAGGGTGCTCAGTGACCTTGAAATGCGTTAGTGGATCGCTGTGAAACTGGCAAAAATATTGGTGCTTTTTANTATACATTTTTTTTTCGCGAACTTTTTGCTTAATTAGCAGCCATTTGATACTCCTGGATTTCATTGTAATTATTTGAGCTGTACATAAGTATGCATTATCCGTGTAAGCGCACATACAAACATATGTATGGTACGTCCACATATATTGGTTATAAATTTAATACAACTGTTGATGTATTTGTATTCGTGCCATCTAGAGTCCGATTGCAATTTTTTTTCAGGTACCGATGTCGATGCCGATTAATCGGCTTATGAGGAAAGAATCGTCCGATATCGTTGCCGATTCCATAAAATATGACAAATGACATTACATACATACACATGTATGTACATTAAAGTGGTCCAATTCTTGTATGAGAAAAAAATTTTCATCCTAGAAAACGGGGTACCCTCTTAGTTTTCTCCTTTTAATATTTGTAACATCCATACCAATTTTCAGTTGTCTACTGCCACAAATACAGGGTGCTCAGTGACCTTGAAATGCGTTAGTGGATCGCTGTGAAACTGGCAAAAATATTGGTGCTTTTTAAAAAAAAGGTGCTGTTGCCATGACAACTGAAACTTGTGATATTTTTTTAGATAATTTAAATTTGAAATGTTCTTAGGTTACTTAACCAATTGATGGATTAATATATGTACACAATACTTCTAGAGTATGAGCATCATGAGCATCCTTTAACTTTATACTTAGAAACGTAAAGTTTGGTACCAGCACCTCTTTCGGCAATAGGAAAAATTTCGGAAGGTTCCCCAAACCTTATCGTGGAAAATAATTTTTTGCACCACTCTAATGTAAAAAAAAATAAATAAAATAAATAACACATTTATCACACTTATGTATATTACCTAAAACACTTTTCTAAATGGTGCTAAGCAATAAATATTTAGGAACATAAAATTTCATTTTGTTTTGTGCTAAAATACACTGTTTTTATTCAATGCATAAGAACTTATATGCTAGGTATTTATGTACATAAAGATAGTGGTCCACAAAATAAAAGAATTGCGATATTTTGACCGGCTTTGGCATTTGGCATTT
Source organism: Rhagoletis zephyria (assembly GCF_001687245.7). Lineage (NCBI taxonomy): Eukaryota > Metazoa > Arthropoda > Insecta > Diptera > Tephritidae > Rhagoletis > Rhagoletis zephyria. The sequence continues at coordinate 11,599 of NW_016160643.1, read as the reverse complement.
GTTTTTTGTTTATTTAATTTTTATTATTTTTTTTTTTATAAAAGTCTAGCTGGTATACAACAAACACCATATAAATTCAGATTTCAAACTTTGTACAAAAACTAGAAAAATTCTGCTTATTTTCACCAAAATTTCAAACTTTTTAATCATAATTTTGGTATGCAGATTTGTAAACCATTTAATTCTAGTCGAACATACTTTTGTATGGCAAAAACATGAAACACCTCCAACCAAAAAAAAATCATTTTCGTGAGCTGCCCGCTAATATTTTTTTTAATTTGGCTGTTGTCTGTCGCTTCACCTGAACATATGAAAAGAAATTCCAAATAATCGGCGAAAAAAGGCCGATGCCGATGCCGATACCGATGCCGATGCTCAATTTTGTGCCGATACTAGCCGATGCCGATTAATCGGTCGGACTCTAGTAACATCATTGGATTTCATAATTGTCCATGTATATGCATTAATTGGTCGCTTGTGTTGGCCGGAACATGTTCTTGTATGCTCGTTGCCTGGCTGAGCGGTTGTAGTTTTAATGAGCTACTCATTAAATGCCATGTCAGACACTTACAATTGCATGCACACGTACATGCATACAAAAGTAAAAAGCTGTATGTGCTGAGGTATGCAAACAAGCGCATTTACATATTTAATGAAAAAGAGAAATTATGTATTTACATATGTCCAAAAAATGAGCGAACACGCGCGCATACTTAAAAAAAAAAATTTCGCATTTACTTAAAATAAATTAATTTTTACCTGATAGGCTTGCTTAAAAATTAATAAAAGCGGCAATTCTGGAGAAATTTCTGTTCTTAGCATATCGTCGATGGTTGTGAAAAACCGCCCATCGACCAATTGCAAAACCGCCTATCTTACCGCACTCAAATTTTTCAGGAGCGCGAAAAAAATGGTTTTTCTTTGAAGGCATTGCCTTGATAGGCGATATTTTCTCTAGCTATTATTTTTAACCGATTTCACAAAAAGGAGAAAGGTTAAAAATTCGTCGGAATAAATTTTTTTCTGGATGCTACCGCATAACTTTGGCCCACGTTAACCGATTTCTATAATTCTTGTTTTAAAGGAAAAGTGTTACCTCACTGGTGATCCCATATTAATTTGGTCATGAAGAAATTAACGGTAATCTTAAATTTTTGTATGAGAATTGAAGTCGGTTTTATTTTTTGCTTAAAACCTACTTGTACTAATCTGTTGTTTTAATAACGATTTTTATGCATAAATCTTGATGCCTGAAGTTAAGGGTTACCAAGTCTCATTTTTGTCACAACTGCGATTTAGGCGGCTTGGCAACTGGTCGATGGGCGGTTTAGAAAAAAAATAATCAATGATATCAATTTCATGCAATTTTGCTGAATAAAGTCTTCAAATTTTGTTCAACACGTTTATTGAGATTGACGCCGTTTCACAAAAGAAAACTCACACAAAAGAAAACTCAATAAAATTGTTTTTAGTCCAAGTAAATGTCAATAACAAAATACTTAAGGACGAGTGCGCCTTCAAGTTAATATCTAAAACAGAACTTAAGCAAAAAAAAAAACAACAATAATCGCATGAACAAGACTAAATAGCAACAAACAATTTAGTCGGGTGAACATAAGCGAAAAAAGTTGAAAGGGCAACAACAGTTTACAAGGCGAATTTAGCTCTGTGGATAGACCACTGGCTTTGTAATCCAGAGTCGCTGATTCATATCTCAATGATCTGGGTAAAAAGATCTGATTAGGAGATGTGTTGATCTATCGGAAATTAAAAACTAAAAAAACGGCCTCAAGCTATGGAATATATTTATTAATAAAGTTATTAGGCCAAATAAATAACAAAAGAAATCGAACATATATATAGAGTTTACTCACGAAAACTTATACTTGTTGAACAAATCGTTTGAGGTTATTGTATTTTTTCTGCCTAGCGCCTAAAGGTATGCAGCCTATAATTTCTTAACTAAGCCAATGTGCTAACCAGCAGTGAAATTCTGACAATTGCTACGCAAAATTTTGGTCGCCAAAATTCTCTAAATGAAAAACAATGGGGAGTTTCACAACTTATTACGAATTGACAAGCATTGCAACAAATGGAAATAAATTAGCGTTTTAATTTTTCGATATTTGCGGTCAATAAGGTGCACAAAAACATTGATTTGAACGTATTTGTGTTTCTTGCATTATTATAATGAAACAAATCTTGATATAATTTCAGACGCCTAACAGTTCAATCTTCTTCTAAATGTAGATTTTTTTAATTCAGGGTAACACAGGATTTGGTGCCGAACAAATTTTGTACCAAAGAAAATTGGACTAAAAATTATATATTGATACATTTCGTACTAAAATAAAGCATAAAAATTTTGGTGCCAATTTTTTTTTCTTTATTTTGGGTAGTGAAAAATTTGCGCTTCCAATTAACGGTTTTAGATTAATAATTGTTTTTTTTTAATTTCGCGTAATAAAAATTTTTTACCAAACAGTTTTAATTAAACATTTTTTTATTAAAAGATAACTTACAAATTTTAGTGCTACGTATAATTTTTTTAACTTTCTGTAATAAAAAAAAATTTCATTAAAATTCCTTACGAAAAAATTTTGTAGTAAAAAAGAAAACGACCCTTATTTTTAGCGAAGTTTCGTACAAAAGTGAGTACTAAAGGATATTTTAATTATTTTGTACTAAAAAGGTACGAATTTTCGTGTACTAAATTTTTTTCTACTCATAGTTTTTAGTTTTATGTAGTTATGTGTACACAAGTATTTTTTTTTTGCTTGTTCTGGGCAGTAACTAATTTGTAGCGAACTTTCGTATAAAACGTAGTTCTAAAATATATTATGTGCAACTATTTTGTACGAATTAAGTACTTATTTTAACATTTCTTAGCTCAAGGAATTGTTCGCATTGCGACAATTTTAAAGACTCACGTTCATATCTATTACGTATCCAATTGCTTTAGTACTCAAAGAATTTAGAGCGAATCTTACAAACTTAAGCCGTTTTAAATATAAATTTTGTTTCTAATGTATGTAAATATGTATAAGTTTGCCGTCTGTCTGTTGATTAGCTAACTAGATTGTCTGCACTTATTATCTTCATCTTCCTCGGTCTGTGCTCACAGGTGTCAACTAGCTGATTGTCAGCTTTTCAAAATCCAATTACATTGTCAATTGTTGAATTTCGCCGCCGAGCAAAAGCTAAGACGTTGCAACTCTTATCTCCTTCTCTTCATCATTTTACAAGAGCTGCATGCCACATATGGCGCGTCCAATCATATCATTTATCCGACACAACAATAACAACAATGAGATTATGCGAACAATGGATTCAACTTGAGTGTTGTTGCTTAAATCACTCATATTATGGAGAATTTGTGTGTGTGTGTGTGTGTGTGTGGGTGTGTGTGCGTGCTTAGCAAATCCTTNAGACACAACAATAACAACAATGAGATTATGCGAACAATGGAATCAACTTGAGTGTTGTTGCTTAAATCACTCATATTATGGAGAATTTGTGTGTGTGTGTGTGTGTGTGGGTGTGTGTGCGTGCTTAGCAAATCCTTTTATGCATGTGTGAGCGTCTCAAAAGGGCTGTTGGGTTTTAAATGTCCTTCTTCTACTTGCTTCGGTTGGTGATAATCAAATGTAGTTGGCTTTTAGGCGCGCTTCTAGCTATTTATATGCTTGCCTTCTGGCACTCCAATTCAACTAGGAAACTGATCAAGAGCTCAAGCGCTCAAGCGCTATATTAAGCCTGTCTATCAGTGTTCTGTCTATCCGTCTGCCTGTCCATCTGTCTTTCTGTTTGCCACTTTGCATAGTTACATGCGCATATGCAATTGTATGTATTACTGACAGCTTTTCAGCGTTGACGTTTATGCTGTTACACTTGCACACTCTTTGAATTTTTTGCCTTCCCCTCGCTAGCAGTCATAAGCATAATTTGCCCACATGAATGAGGCACGTGACAGCGGTATCTATGCGCCTCCTCACTAATTTCTTATCGTTTTTCATATTGTAGCTGTGCCCTTTCTTTTGTGTGCCTTCTTTCGCAACTCTTTCGCATAACACCTCTGCCATTGGATATTTATTTTGCAATATTCTTCGATTATAATCGCCAGACATAACAGCTGTGCCACGTAATATGTATCTATATATATATAAATAAGCTTTAAATTACAAATTATTGCATACTTGTAGGCGTTGCAGAGCCCGAATGCGCAGATTTTCCTCCTTTATGGAAGCTGTTAAGTTTGCAATTGAATATCGTGAATGGGCTAAAATTAATAAAAAAAAAACACTGTGTTCGCTGCATAGCAACAGCTGAGACTTGCTTTAAAGTTTTGCGCCCAAAATTATGCCACACTAATTTTCTTAAAGCAGTGCTCTTAGCGAAATGAAGACATTTAAATATTTGAATAAAATTGAGATTCAAGTGTTACCATAAATTATGTATAGCATACTTTCCGGCTGATTTACATAGGCAATTAGTAAATTAAAATTAAAATTAAAATTTATTAAAAATAATTTTTAAATATTTTATTTCAAAGCATAAATGTTTACAATCGTTTTTTTTTTTAAAAGCTTCTGTGTGTCTTTTATTTGCCATTGAAACTAATGGTGATTTTTCTCCTCTACCAGAGCAAAAAAAAATCTTTGTCCTTACAAATTTCATGGACTGCAGTTGTCTAAAGAAAGCTACATACATAGATTTTATTTTTATAGATGTTATTTACTTCACATTTCTGTTGCTTTTACTAAAATTTTCACAAAAAAAAGCATAAAGTTTTACTATGGAAAACTATTCACTTAACACATTCATTTAATACTTGTTACTTTTACTAATAACTCTGCTCATTAGCTTTCTCTAAGCGACTTATAAGCAGTTGAAGTTACATGGAATTTATATTTTAACAAGAATCCATTAAGTGCGGTGATATGCAGCTGTAGATATGCAACAAGTATAAGCTGGCGCTACACTTCATCCTATTTATTCGCTGAAAATTTGCATGAAAATGCAAGCCGCTGAAGGCGTCTGATCTCCTGTTGGAAAACTTAATACAGCAACATTGTATTTTTCTTTATTTGCTTAAATTTCTTTGAAAATTGACTTAGCAGGAAAAGAAAGAGAGAGAGAGAGATGTAAGTATAGGGCAGGAAAAGTTTCTAGAAAATATGAGGAGATGCAAATTAAAAAATAATTTTGAGCTTGGAAGGAACAGTACGCTGAGTTTAAAGTAGGTTAATTTTATTTTAAATCGTATTTCTTAAACAATTCGAAATGTTTTTCGGGTGTCAACATGCTTCAAAATTTGAATCGAAATTTTGCTGACCCAGATACAATTTTGTTTTATTATATGTTAGGATTAAAGTACTTGAAACACACAAAGAAATATTTTTGGCTGTAAATTTTTTGCTTTTACAAATATCTTTTGCTCTCAAAATATTTTTGAGAATGGAGATCAATTTTGTAGGTTTAACATAAATATTAACTTTCATGAAAATATACCGCAAAACCTTTGAACTATCCTTGCGCACTACGTTTTTTTTTTAATTTTTTTACAAGGAAATTAGTTTGAACCTAAAATTTTTTATGCTGACAACTTTTGTTGCCTAAAAGCGTTTTTGTTTTAAAAAAATTGTTTTTTTTTTTTTAAATAATATTTTTTCTTTAACAAAATTTTTCGCTATAACTTTTCTCTTTAAAACATCCCTTTTTTGCCTAGAAATTTGGAGAAAAGCTTTTGTCGCCCGACGTTTATTTATGTAGATTTTTAACAAGGAAAATACTTTGTAGAAATTCATGAAGCTTTAATATATTGTGTTGACATTTTTTCATATGTTTTCTATACTTTAAGACTGCAACTTCTTGGCTATAAAAATTCATATTTCGTTTCTTCAAAAAACATTTGAGCTACATATACATTTTTTTTTTCTACACGTTGTGTTTGATAAAATTTGAACTATCTACATTTTTGTTTGTCATAAATTTTACTATGGAATTTTTGCATCCAGTCTTTTTAAAGGAATTCTTAGAAAAATTTTTTAACTGAACATTTTGTAGAATTTCGCATTGATTCAAAAGCACTGATTACCTCTAGGCGTTCAATGCCACGCATTTTTTTTTCACAAAAAATACAAAGCCGCGTGGCCACATAAAGCGCTCATGTCAATGCATGCCTCACAGCCTGGCTTTTGCTTGCAACTCACAACACGAATACATAAACGGATGGTATTGAACGGTTGACAGTTAGGCACAGCAGCAGTGCTACAATAAAAGAAAATGTAAGCGCTAAAAGCAAAAACAGAGACGAAATTCATGCACAGCCTGATTTATTTATCAATTTGTGGCTGTCATATGGAACACGCGATGAAAATGCGACAAAAACACACACACAAAAGTCACAAGACAACTAACAAAAAAAACTTGTTTTTTCGCGTGCTATCAGCAAAACTTGGTATGCCCACCCGCAGTTTCTGCTCTTCCTCTTCACTCGCTGTGCTATATTTTGCAATTCTCCCCTTTGCCGACATATCCTTTTGTTCAGCTGTTATCCTTTGTTCACGCTTGGCATTTCATTGCCTACAGCTTTTGCTGTTGCTTTATTTTTGGTCAGTCACTTGTAGTCGCTTTCGGCCGACTCGTGCGCCCCTCTGCGCTGTCATTATGTTTGTTTATGCAAAGATGGTTGCACTTATCGTTTGTTGTATCGTTTGTTGTATGGCTAGCCTTTTTCAATGGTAGTTCATGAGGCCACTTTCGCTTCCGTGGCACCGCCTTGCTTGTTTAACTTTTGCTCCGAAATCAATTAAAATTGATTTTAATTAAAATGCGTGCGTCGTGGCCATGATATGTACAGAGGTAGAGCGACAAGTAAATGTTTGCAGATATACCGAAAAAGAAAATTTATTCTAAATGAGGAAAGCTGGATGGGTTGTGTGACCTTTAAAGAAAAAAACATTTTTGGTTCGATTGGAGAATTTTCCTTATAGACTGAGGCTCATCGCGGGCCGAGTGGTAATGAGAGTGGCAATTGTATAGTGATAGTAATGATAACCTTAAGGGTATTGGTAATGGTAATGTTAAAGCTAATGATAATGGGAATGGTAAAGCTAAAAGACATGGTACTGTTATTGGTAATGGTAATAAAGAAAATAGAAATGGAAATGGTAATGTTAATGGTAATAGTAAAAGTAATGGTTATTGTAATGATTATGATGTTGGTAATGATAATGGTTATTGAATACTAATGGTAATGGTAATGATAAGGAACCGATTAAGACCCTTTGATGTGGTGTATTAACTAAGCCTAAACCAAATTTTATAAGCCGTTTGATAATTGTAGAAAAAATTGTATATACTGGGGCTCAATACGAAGCGGTGGTGGTAATTGTAATAGTAATGGTATTGGTTATATTAATGGTAATGATGATAGGAATAGTAATAGTAATAGAATAGGGTACTGTTAATGCCAATGGTAATGATAGTGGAAATGGTAACAATAATGAAATAGAAATAGGAATGTTAATGGTAATAATAATGGTGATGGTAATGGTGATGGTATTGTCAATGGTAATGGTTATGATGGTGGCAATAATATTCGTAATTGTTTACTAACTGCAGTGGTAAATTAATGGTAATGATAATGATAAGGACCCGATTAAAACCCCTCCTATTTGAATTATAAACTAAACCTAAACCGTATTTTATAAGCCGTCTGAGAATTGACGAACAACTTTTAACGAGCGAATTATGAGCAGTTGAAGTAACAACCTGCTACAGTATTTCGTTTTTGGTACCTTACGCTGGAGTTACACCCACACACACATTTTCTCAGTTGACTAAGTTTGAAGTGCAACTAAGTAGATTTAAGGCCTTCCTTTACGTAGTCAACAACTACAGTACAACAACAACTACAGTAGTCAACAAAAGTCAAACACGCGCGTTTTTCCGTTAAGTATAATGCAAACATTAAGACTTAACAAAGAAAATGCTAATCAGCAACAAATACTTGATCGCTTATAAGCTAGTACTGGAAAAGTCTTAAGTGCACTTTGCGTAAACAAACGGTGTACTTCAAGTGGCACACAATTAGGCGCGCTAACTTGTTGTATTGAAGATTTTATAATGATTTAAATACCAGAAGTAAACAAGTAAGAAATTCAGAGTTGAAGTTGAGATGTATTGAAAAATTTTCAGTGTCACTGAAGGTAAGCTTATAGAAGTAAAGAAGGAGGAAAGTAAAGCTGGAAGGACTGATATGAAGGTCATTATGAAAAATAAACCTACTCGCTTGATCTAAAGGTTTTTATGATGCCGAGTAAAACTTAATATTTAAGTAAAAAATATTTGTCATTCAAAATTAATTTAACGAATATGATACATCTATGCCATTCTATCTCTAGAGTGTATTGTTTTATAATAAAAACCGCCGAAGTCGGCATAATATTTTGGGAGTGGGGAATAAAGATTCTTTTATTAATTTTTTTTATAATTATCTATAGAAACCGTTAAGCGAGATCTGCTAAAATTTGTATTAAGTCCCCATCCTCGATCATTGAATACTAATTCCAACAGAAGAGTTCAATATTAAAAATTTCATACTAAGGTAAGGTAAGGCAAGTAGAAAATGTAGGGTTCGCCAGCTTAGCTTAGACGTCTTTTATTTCTGTTCACAATGGAGCAATGCTTAATATGCTTGATTGAAGACAGCTCCCAACTAACTTACATTTGTGAGTTTTATAATATTTTTCGAACAAAGCTGCAAAGAGAATTGCATTACTTTCCGGCTTGAACAGAAAAGGAAATGAAAACACTACGAAGTGATATACTCCAGCGCTGCAGCGGCTGCCGCTAGTGAGTGGATGAGCAAGTGAAGAATGAAAGAAAAGGGCACATACATATGTTGTAACTAAATAATAATAACAAAAAACACAAGGTGTTAAGAGAGTTAAACGACATAGTAAAAAGCAAAAGAAAAATTTTAAAAATATTCGATAAAATATACATATAGTACTGAAACACAATTTTTGCAGCAGGTTTAACTTACACAAAGCACAAATGTAGAGCAAGAACCACAACATCAATATAACAACAAAAAAAAACCAATAAAAAGTACGAAGCGAAATGTAAAACAAAAACCAACAGAGCAACAATAAATTGCACTTAGTTTCATATCAATGCGCACAGAGGTAGCTTGCTTGTGAACTTCCGGTAGCAGCAACGCTGGAGAGAAATATTTTTATTTTTATTTACTACTTTTTATTATTTTTTCTTTAGTGCTTTGTCACATGCATGTTGTTTTTCTGGAGAGTGTGCGTGGGATTAAACCAATAATTCTAAAACATATGTAGGAAGGTATGGAGGATAAAGTAGGCAGCTAGTCACCTTTAACAATTTAGTTGCAACTTGCAATTCCGTAATGGAGTAAAAGGAAGCTGTGGCAGCGAGGGAATGCCAATGAAAGGCAGCTGAGAGTGTGAAGACCGTAGGATAGGTTTGGAGGTCTTGCTAGACTAGTGAGATGAAAAGCATAGGGCAGGAAATTTGGTCGGTTGAAGGACAGTTAAAAAAAGGAGGTTAAATCGTTGAACAACGTAGCAGAAAAGCTAATAAACAAAAAATGATTCTGAAAAAAGAAGCCTCCTATAGCAAGAATCGAAGCTACTTGGAGCAGAAAAGGAGAGAAATTCCTTATAAATATATATGCAGTTCAAAACTACAAAGGAAAAGACAATGAATATGCGAAAAATGGAATAAACAGAAGGAGAAGTTGCAAGGTAATTTATTAAGAGCGAGGAGCAGGATATGTAAACAAGAACTGGCAATAAAAGAGGAGCAAAAGAGGATAAGGTGAACAAGCAGGAAAAATAAGATATAGATATAGGAAACAGGGTAGATTGAAAGTCACAGAAAACAAGATCAGTAAAATAGTAAGTAGAGAAGGATAATGTAAGAAACGAAAGAAAAATGTGGAAACGATGAATGAAACAAATATAAGAGGGAAACTAGCAGTAAAATTGGAAGAAAAAATGATTAACAAACGTAGTAGAAAAGGGCAAATATAAAAGCAAGATAGGAACAGAGGAGAGGACAGCAAGAAAAGTAGCAAAATGTATTGAAACTTGAAAAATCGAAAACGCCTTATCTCAGAGAACTTTTCAAGAAGGCCCTATCTAAAAATTAGGACGTTTTTGAATAGGCAGCTGAGAAAGGTTGTTTTTGAATAGAATTCTCATATGGGAGGCTCTTCGTTCAAACTCTTGAAAAGTGTTATGAGATAGGGCGTTTTTGAATCGGCTGCCGACATAGGTCGATCATCCACTCAGCCGTCGAAATAGAGTGGCAAACAAGGAAAACAATAAGGTTGATAGAAACAATGAAAGCTATGGGAAGAAAAGGCCTTTTTTGATGAATTATATAAATTGTGTAATGAACGGGTTAGAAATCACAGACGAAAATCAGGAGCTCAAAAGGCAGTAGAAAGCAGTCTAAAAAAGAAAATACAAGGAGAAATTAGTAATAAAATTAGTAAGAATAAAAATAAGTAACTGGTTCGAAAAAAATTATTTTTAAAGGTATTATAAAATACGGAAATAACACCGTGAAAAGTTTTTGGCAAAAAAGGCAAAAATATCAAAGGAGTAAAGGTGACAAATGAGAAGAGTAATAAATGGAGAAAAGAGACATTAAAAATGACAGATCAAAGAAAAGAGAAAACGGGAGGCGAAAGGCAGTAGAAAACGGGCACATAAGAGGTTTCTGAAAAATTCCATAAAGCAGGAATTTACAAGGTTTTGGAATAAAGGGGACAAAGGGCAAAGAAATGAGAAGTGGAACGAATAAAGATGAGCTGGAAAAGAGGGGACGAGTTTTCTTTTAACAATTAATAGAAAACGGTTTTATAAAAAAAATGTATGTAATAAAGGGGATAAAAAGGATAATAAACGGAGACAAAAAACATAAACATAAATCGAAAAATAAAATTATATTGTATGTATGCTGTCATATGCAAAGAAAAATACATAGTGGTAAGTACGCTAGGGTGATCCCATAATATAAAGAAAACCGAACATTTTGGAATTTCCTGCTGCCACCTCACGGAATTGTGGAAAATGGAAAAAAGCCATGCGTATTTTTGTATTTTGAAATCAGTTAATATCTACCCTGGCGTATTTTTCTATAGGTTTGACACCTAATTTTTAACGTAAGATATTTACTTAATTTAAAATACTCAAAATCTTAAAAAATTTTTAAATTTGCGTCTAACATATTCTTTGTATAGAATTCTGATGTACTGAGTAGGCTGATATTTGTGAGTAAGAACATCCCTTGTGAAAAAATTGTTAGTAAAATTTTAAAGTTAAATAAGCATCATAGTTTAAGTTTTTGAAGATTTATGAAAGGAGCCATTCTTGTTCGATCATAAAGTATTTTGTTTTACGATTTTATAACAATGCCATGAACACGAATCTTTATTCTGATATTGCTCAGTTCTGGGGGTGAGGCTGGGATACAAATTTGGACCAGCCTAATGTGCACACACCGACAAACTCGCATGTAATCGTGTATCAACCGTTTTACATTTCATATATGC